>NC_045995.1:5086659-5155384 GCF_010909765.2 Amblyraja radiata
GAGAGAGAGAAACATATATTTGTAATGGTAAAACTAACCAGTATTTGTTCTCTCCTATCCTCTCCTCTCCTCCCGCCCCCCCCCCTCGGTTTCTCGTTCCGCCTCTTCGCTGAGCTCGGACGGCCGGGCCAAAACGTCGCTTAAAACAAGAGCTCGGAGCGCAAAATATTAAATTTAATCTAAAACAATTGGAAGAAGAGAGAGAACGAAACGCAAAAAGAAAAAGAGACGCAGACCATCAGGCCCTGGGGTTTACCAACCATCAGTCCCACGAGTCTACCCAACACCATTTCCTGCATAATGTGGATTTCCTTCAGTTCCTCTGTCACCTCAGATCCTGCTATATCAGGAAGATTGGTTGTGTCCTCCTTAGTGAAGACAGATCCAAAGTACCTGTTCAACTCATCTGCCATGTCCTTGTTCCCCATAATAAATTCACAATTTTCAGTCTTCAAGGGACCAACTTCGGTCTTATTTTCTCTCTCTTCACATACCTAAAGAAGCTTTTACTATCCTCCTTGATATTAATGGCTAGCTTACCTTCGTACCTCACCTTTTTCTACCCCGGATAGCCTTTTTAGATATTTTCTGGTGCACATTAAACATCACCCAATCCTCTGGCTTCCCGCTCATCTTTGCCACGTTGTACTTCTTCTGTTTTGTTGTTATACTGTCCCTGATGCCCCTTGTCAGCCACGATCACCCATCCCTCCCCTTGGAATCATTCTTCCTCTTTGGAATGAACTGATACTGCACCTTCTTTATTATTCCCAGAAATACCTGCCATTATTGTTCCACTCTCTCTCATCCCTGCTGAGGTATCTTTCCAGTCAACTTTGGCCAGCTCCTCCCTCCCTCATGGCTCCGGCGGTGAATGTCAGTAGCCGGAGCCCGAAGTGGAGAGACTGCAACCGACTCTGGGATGGATGCACTGAGGGCGCGGTTATTAATGAGCCGAGGTACTGAGGTGAGCGGATATTTCAACACGCTCTGCATCTGCTCCCTGAACTTGGACTGGGTAATCGCGTACATAAATGTGTTCGTGCAGCAGCTGAGATTACTCAGCAAATACCCGACGTTGTTAAATATATATTGAGAATCATTCGGATCAGTTCCAATTCCTCTGATCTAGTAATAGACGAATTCTACAACCAGCGTCAGCCACAGGAGCATGAAGCTGCCGGAGATGGTGAAGAGTAAAACCACAGACCTCCTCCTGCTCTACATCTCCGGGTCACTGCGGTTCTCCCCCTTGATCTCACCCCTCAGCCCCTTACGGACCCGACTGGCCACTAAAATGTGGCGGACTGTCAGAGCGTTGAGCAGCAGGATTACAGCTCTCTATCCCCCCTCTCTGGGCTGCGCTCTCTCCGTCCATTGATGGAGTGACACACAGTGGGATAGTACTGATGCCGGGATAAAAATGGGCCGTACTAACGCAGTGACAAACTGTGGTGGTACTGATGGAGTGACACACTGGAGCAATACTTATGGAGTGATACACTGTGGTGGTACTGATGGAGTGACACACTGGAGCAGTACTGATGGAGTGACACCCTGTGCTGGTACTGATGGAGTGACACACTGTGGTAATACTGATGGAGAGACACACTGTGGTGGTACTGATGGAGTGACACACTGTGGTGGAACTGATGGAAGGACACAAATGGGGCAGTACTAACGCAGTGACTAACAGTGGTAGTACTGATGGAGGGAAACTCCGTGTAAACCTACATGTACAAAACATGCTGTTAAACTGTGCCGATGTGCGCAGGTGGAGCGAAGGATGATGTAGTGCTTCGATGAGCCATGAGACGTATGTATGTATAGTGCTGGATGTATAGTGTTGTAAACAGTTACGATGTGAGACGCATGGCGTTTTAGCTTCTGTGTTATGTTCGTCATTGTCACATGTACCGAAAAACATGTAAAACTTTTATTTTTCATGCCATCAAGTCGGGTCAGATATATCATACATAGATACAATCAGTTCAGCCGCGAGGACAGAGTCTATTGATTCACACTAGGGAGGTGGGAATATAGATTTGCACAGACGGTGGTGGGTACATTGAATCATTGAGCTGCCGTAGGAGGTCGTTGAGGCAGAAGCTATGACAATATCTGTAACACATTAGACAGGTACATGGTTAGAAGGGTTTAGAGTGGTGTTTCCAAACGCTGTAATTGGGGCTAGCGTAGAAGGGGCACATTAGTCGGCATGGGCGAGCTGGATTGAAGGACCTGTCCCCTTACTGTGTGACTCCATGACAATAGGTAGAGATAGATAATACAGAATGAAGTTCTCGGATTTGTAGCTTCTCGTGGAGCATCAGTGGATTAAACAAAGTCCAATGTGTGCAATGGGGCAATATGAATCGAATAGTATCCTCGAATATGGAGGGATCGGGCAGAAGCCCGATAACGATTGAAAATTAGCCATTCCGCTGTGTTGTGCGCTTTCAACCTTCTGTACCTTCTGGCAGATAGGAGCACAGGCAAGAAGAACTAACCCGATCATCAAAGACATCTTTGATGATGTTGGGTAATTTTCTTCCGAAGAAGCCTGAAGTGTAGACGGAGTCAACGGTGGGACGTCTGGTCTGCATGATGGATTGGGCTACATTTACAACTATCTCCAAAATTTCCCGGTCCTGTACCAAACCAAAATGTAATCCAACCGGACAATCTGCTTTCTATGCTCCATCTCTAGAAGTTTTATAGAAATCACTGTAGGAATGCCACTTTTCCCAGTCTCCTGATGAAGTTGAGACGATGGTGTGCCTTCGTGGGTTACGCATCAATGTGTTTGATCCAATATATATCGTTGGTGATGTTAACGCCATGGAACTTGAGCTCACAACCATTCTGTGCCATTGATGCAGAATGGGGGCAAATACTCTACATTGCTTCCTGAAGTCAAAAACTGTCTCCTTCGTCTTGATGACATTTAAAGAGGGGGTCGTTGGCATGACAACGTGTCAATCAGCTCACTATCTCCTTCTTGTACTCCGTCCCGCCATTTACGTCATTCGACCATTCACAATGAAGTCTTCTACGAACTCATAGGTATGGCAGAATATGGCCGTACGCTCGCGAGTGTAAAGGTGGTGTAGTAGCGGACTGAGAATGGATTCTTGCGGTGCTCCAGTGTTCGAAGTTATTATGGAGGAGGTGTCACTTATCCTTATTAATTGTGGGCTGTGGGAGCTAAAATCGAGCATCCGGTAGTGGAACGGGGAGGTGATCCCTCGGTCCAGGAGTTTGTAATATATCATCTTACAAACTGCACAGAGAGGAGGATCTTCACAATTTTTGTTCCTTCGACAGCCTCTTCCACCGCAGATAAATATTGACTCCATCTCTGCACAGAAAGTAAAAGGTTGCGCCGGAAAATATGACAAACGTTCAAAGACAATTAGACTGCCTCATGAATAGGAACGATGTAGAGTAATGTGGCCGAAAGCTGTGTATGAGCGACTGTTGCAGAACGGGCACATTGGTCGGCATAGGCAGTAAAGTAAGTAAACGTATTGTATTTGGATGCGCGAAGTATAAGAAGTAAAGTAGATGAGCTTGAAGCTCAGTTAGAGGTTGGTAGGTATGACATTGTGGGGATTACTGTTACGTGGCAGCAGGAGGATCGGGCATGGGAACGTAATATTCAGGGTTATACATCCTATAGAATGGTCAGGCAGGTGGGCAGAGGAGAGGGGGGAGGTACCTCAGTCCCTTGCGAGGGGAGACATAGGGACTGACGAGGTAGAGTCACAGTGGATTGAGTTGAGCAATTGGAAAGGCACGAAGACTCTAATTGGTGTTATGTACAGACCTCCCAATAGCAGCCGGGATGTAGGGTGTAAGTTGCAGCAGGAATTAAAACTGGCATGTAACAAAGGTAATGCCACTGTGGTGATGGTGGATTTCAATGTGCAGGTAGACTGGGAAATTCAATTTGGTTCAGGACCCCGAGAAAGAGATTTTGTTGAATGCCTCCGAGATGCCTTTGAGCAGCTTGTAATGGAGTCGCCCAGAGAAAAGGCAATTCTGGATTTAGTGTTGCCCAATGAACCAGATATGATAAGAGAACTCGAGGTAAAGGAAGCGCTTGGAGGCAGTGATCATAATATGATTAGTTTTAATCTGCAATTTGAGAAGGAGAACTTTATATCGGAAATGTCAGTGATACAGTTGAACAAAGGGGACTATCAAGGCATGAGAGGGGAGCTGGCCAAGGTAGACTGGAAAGGGATCCTAGCAGGAATGACGGTGGAACAGCAATGGCAGGAATTTCTGGGCATAATCCGTAAGACGCAGGATCATTTCATTCCAAAAAGGAAGAACGATTCTGAGGGGAGTAGGAGGCAACCGCGGCTGACAAGATGAGTTAGGGATAGAATACAACTAAAAGCAAAGATATGTAAAACAGCAAAGAGTAGCCGGAAGTCAGAGGATAGGGAAACTTTCCTCGGACAACAGAAGGAAACAAAACGGGCAATACGGGCTGAAAAGATGGAGTACGATGGGAAGCTGGCCAGGAATATAAAGAAGGACAGTAAAACGTTTTTCGATATGTTAAGAGAAAAAGAGTAGCAAAGTCAAATGTGGGTCCCTTGAAGGCAGACACAAGTGAAGCTATTATGGGCAACATGGAAAAGGCAGAAGAATTGAATAGGTACTTCGGATCTGTCTTCACTAAGGAAGACACACACAATCTCACAGATGTACTGGAGGACAGAGGAGGGGTAGGGTAACTGGAGGACTAAGGGGGTAGAGGAACTGAAAAACATTTTCTTTAGGCGAGAAATAATATTGGGTAGGCTAATGGGACGGAAGGATGATAAATCCCCTGGGCCTAATGGTCTGCATCCCATGTTCTTCACGGGGGTGGCTCTAGAAAGAGTGGACACATTGGTGATCATTTTCCATTGTTCAATAGATTCAGGTTCAGTCCCTGTGGATTAGAGGATAGCTAATGTTATCCCACTTTTTAAGAAAGGAGAGAGGGAGAAAACGGGGAATTACAGACCAGTTAGCCTGACTCCGGTGGCGGGAAAGATGCTGGAATCAATTATTAAAGAGGGAATAATGGGGCATTTGGATGAATGAATGAATGAATGAATGAATGAATCTCTTTATTGTCATTGCACATGGTACAACGAAATTTAAAAGTCAATCCCACGGTGCGATTCACAAGAGCAATTTTAAATATATAAGAAAAGGTAAAAATATATACATATTAAAAAAAATTACAGATGAATAACAATAGCAGCTGAGGTAGAACCATTCAGTTGAATGTGAGTGTTATTACTTATTTTAAATTGTTAGGTTCACGTATAGCTATGGGGTAGAAGCTGTCTCTGAGTCTGTTTGTGCGAGTTTTGAAAGACCTGTACCGTCTGCCAGAGGGCAGCAGGTGGAACAGGTTGTGTCCAGGGTGGGAAAGGTCCTTCAGGATGTTGGCTGCCCTGCCACGGCAGCGAGAGCTGAAGATGTCCTTCAGGGAGGGCAGTGGGCAGCCAGTGATTTTTTGTGTGGTGTTGATGACCCTTTGAAGGGCTCTCCTGACCGTTGCAGAGCAGCTGGCATACCATGTGGTTATACAGTACGCCAGAACACTCTCAATGGCGCAGCGGTAGAAGGACACCAGCAGCTTCTCCTCCAGGTTGTTTTTTCCTGAGGATCCTCAGGATGTAGAGTCGCTGCTGGGACTTCTTGACTGCTGTGGTGGTGTTTGTAGTCCAGGAGAGATCCTCCGTAATTTGTGTGCCCAGGATTCTGATGTCTGAGACCCTTTCCACACAGTCCCCATTGATGGATAGCAGTACAAGGATTAGTCCAAGTCAACATGGATTTATGAAAGGGAAATCATGCTTGACTAATCTTCTGGATTTTTTTGGGGATGTGACAAGTGAAATGAATGAAGGGGAGCTAGTGGATGTAGTGTATCTAGACTTTCAGAAAACCTTTGATAATGTTCCGCACGGGAGATGGTGACTAAAATTAGAGCACATGGTGTTGGGGGTAGAGTGTTGACCATGGATAGAAAATTGGTTGGCAGACCGGAAGCAAAGTGTAGGAGTGAACGGGTCCTTTTCAGTATGGCAGGCAGTGGCTAGTGGAGTGCCGCAAGTCTCGGTGTTGGGGCTGCAACTGTTTACCATATATATCAATGATTTGGAAGAGGGAATTATGAGCAACACTAGCACGTTTGCGGGTGACACAAAGCTGGGTGGCAGTGTGAACTGTGAAGAGGATATTAGGAGGTTGCAGACTGACCTGGACAGGTTGAGTGAGTGGGCAGATGCGTGGCCGATGCAATATAATATAGATAAATGTGAGGTTATCCACTTTGGCGGCAAAAACAAGGGGGCAGATTATTATGTCATCGGGGTTAGGTTAGGTAAGGGGGGGGGGGGGGGGGGTGCGGCCTTGACATGGGCGTCCTTGTACATCGGTCACTGAAAGTTGGCGTGCAGGTACAGCAGGCAGCGAAGAAAGCTAATGGAATGTTAGCCCTCATAATAAGAGGATTTCAGTATAGGAGTAAAGAGGTTCTTCTGCAGTTGTATAAGGCTCTGGTGAGACCACATCTGGAGCATTGTGTACAGTTTTGGTCTCCTAATTTGAGGAATGAAATGCTTTAGATTGAGGCAGTGCAGCGTAGTTTTACGAGATTGATCCCTGGGATGGCGGGACTGTCATATGAGGTAGGATTGAAAAGACTGGGCTTGTATTCACTGGAGTTTAGAAGGATGAGGGAGGATTTTATAGAAACATATAAACTTATAAAAGGAATGGACATGCTGGATGCAGGAAAAATGTTCCCAATGTTGGGCGAGTCCAGAACCAGGGGCCACAGTCTTAGAATAGTAAGATTAAACGAGAACTTACCAGTTTGAAGTTTGATCTTGATTTCATGAGGAGTTACGATGAGCGATTACGTGAAGAAGGGCCGTCTGTCTGCGTGCGCGTCAATTGTCAAAGGAGCGGTGTAAAATCACAGATAAAAAGAAGTTCTGAGAATAGTAAGATGGTGAAGAAACTAGAACTTCCAAATGACCTTGATAGTATAAGGGTGGGAGCGGTGGGCACGTAACCGCTCATCGTACCGCCTCATAAAATCAAGATCAAACTTCAAACTGGTAAATTCCGGTTTAATCTTACTATTTTACATCGGAGTCACGTGAGTGACTACGTGAAGCTTTCAAAGCTCTGTGATTTCACGCAGGTTACGAATCCAGGCGTCACACACTGAATGGATTGACCATGGAAGAGAGTAATTACTAAAGCATTCGGACATAACGTAGTTAAGTAAAGACACGGATGCTTTAAAAAAAGAACATTTTTAATAGTCACCCCTCCCAACCTGGGGGAATCTAGGAAACAGAACTTAAAACTGTACGTACAAATAACCCCGGTCCGGTTATAGGTTTGTTGTAAAACCGGTGGAACATCCGTTCATTCGCCCATCCTGCAGCCGCTAGGATGTCGTCGAGGGGCACGTCCATTGCTCTTGCTGCCGACGTAGATGCTGCCCTGGTGGAGTGAGATTTAAAAATGTCAATGTTCACTCCCGCTACCGCCATTACCTCCTTTAAGCATCTGGAGAAGGTTTGTGTTGATACCTTCTGAAGTGTTTTTTTATGGCTGATCAGGACCGATTGTTCTGAGTCTCTGAGGTTCTTCGTAACTCTCAGATAATGCTGTAAGTATGTTACCACACACAACCGTTGGTCCTCTGGACATGCCAATAACTGAATCTTCATCCCTGGCATTCATGGCCTGCTCTGTTTTATCAGGTCCCTGATAATGAATGTTATCTTGTTGATATTGGCGGTCATGTAGTCCAATCGCTACTTTTGCAGAGTCTGGACTCTTTGGGCTGTTACTATTGCCATCAGCATGACCACCTTCAGGGTGAGTTTTGATAATGGTACGGCCATCGGCGGTCCCCACTGTCGAAGTAGGGTTAGTCCCACGCTCACATCCCAAGTGTCCGTGTACATTGGTCTTGGAGGTATTATATTGTAAATACCCTTCATAAATGTGGTTATGAGGTGATGCGTTCCTATCGACCCGTGCCCTGCCTCCAGCATTAGATAGGAGGTAAGTGCGCTTCTGGCAATATTGATTGCACTATAACTTAGTTTATGGTCACAGTACAGGGTTCGTATGAACTCTAACACATCCGTAATCCGAACTGTGTCGTATGAAATATTGTTGGCATTGCAGAACATTTTCCACTTCTTTATATGTGTGGCGTACTGTTTTTTTAGTACTGTCCCTCCATGCCGTAGTGATCACATCCACAGTTCGTTCGGACAGTCCAAGATATCCGTTATCCGAACTGTGTTATATTTGTTCGGAGAGTCCTATGCCTTGAAATGGCCTCCTCAGAATCTGCAAACCAATAAATTGATTCGGTCATATAGTGGATGATTGCTCCCTGTAACTGGGTTCATTAGGAGGTCCCTGCTCTTGGTTACAGACATTAATGGCTGGACTATAACTCCCAAAATATTTGGGAACCAGGCTTGAGTAGGCCAATAGGGCACTACCAAAATGCCTGTGGCTTTGTCTTGCTTGATTTTGGTCAAACATCGGCTGATAAGACACAATGGAGGAAAGGCATACATAAACATTCCTCCCCAATTGAGGGAGAAAGCTTCCACTGCCACTGCTCCTGGATCCGGCTCCCAGGACACATATCTGGGTAACTGATAGTTAAATCTAGATGTAAACAGATCAATATCTGGAATGCCAAACCGTGTAGTTATTTCGTTAAATACTGCCCGATTCAACATCCATTCTGTGTTATCATTAAATATACGTGACCTGGCATCTGCCACCGTTTTATATTTACCTGGTAGATAGACCGCCGCGGCCAAAATATTCCTCTCGATACACCAGTGCCAAATGAGATTTGACAATCAGTCGTAAGATGTAGATTTTAAACCACTCATGTGATTGATATATGCCACCGCTGTAGTGTTATCTATCTGAATCTGAACATGCACATGTTGCTGCAGAATGCCTTGAGCCCCCAACAATTCCAGGTAATTGATTTCATGTTGTTGGAGAATTATAGACTCCTGCTCATTCCATCTGCCCCCACAACTCTGGATTGTGTCAGTAGCTCCCCATTCTAAACCGCTTGCATCGGTTTGAAGAACCACCGATGGGCTTTCGAGCAAGATTTCCCTTGAGCTATGACTCAAGTTCGTCACCCACCATTGTAATTCAACAATGGCCTCTGCTGGCAATCGCATAGGTTTGCCGAATTGGCCTGCATGGGACCTGAGTGCTCGTTCGTTTGCTCGCTGTAAATTCTGGTAATGCAATGGTCCGTGACGGACTGCTGGAAATGCAGCTACTAATTTGCCATTTACACCCGCTGTGTGCCTAATAGATGCCCTATATTTGACTATCAGGTAATTGCAGGCTTTAGTTAAATCTTGTTGTTTCCCCCTCGGCAACGTTACCAACATTTGCACTGTGTTGATTGTAAATCCTAGGTAATCAATTACCAGAGTAGGTGTCAATTTTGATTTAACTGGATGGATGAGGAAACCAAGTCTTTCAAACATGGTTTTGGTTGCTTTGACTGATGCTTCTGCCAATTCTTTGGTGACTCCAAAGATTAAAATGCCATCCAAATATGCAATGACTATGTGGTTCAGAGACCTTAGTAGACCCAGAATTGGGTTCAGTAGTTTAGTAAATAGTCTGGGGGCTGATGTCAACCAATTTGGCAGTGCCTTTTATTGCCATTATTGACCCATCCAGTTAAACTTCAAATATCTCCTGTACTCTTTGTGAATAAACAGAGAATAGTGTGCATCTTTGAGGTCGATACATGCCATGTAAACATATTTGGAAACCAACCGAATATTGTCAATTTTGAAATGTTTATATAGTACATATGTATTAAGTTCCCTAAGATCTAGAATGATGCGGACCCTCCATCTTTTTTCTCTTTTGAGAAAATATTGGATATGAATTGGTGAGATTCTGTAAGTGACCTCTCAATTAGATTTTTGTCAGATAATGTTCCAATCTCCTTCTGTATATCTATAGTTTCTTGTTGAGAGAAAACATATGTGCGATAATTTGAATGTAGTGTGGGTGGTAATGAATTCGAAATGAACTCAATTTTGAATCCTTGTATACATTGCAGTATAAACGGATAGAAACATAGAAACATAGAAAGTAGGTGCGAGAGTAGACCACCAGGTCCGTAGAGCCCGCACCGCCATTCGCTCATGGCTGAACACTAAACAGACACACTTACCCACAAACAGTAGACACAAGACACAAAACACAAGACACTACCCTCCCCTTTATACCGCTATCACCCCTCTCCACCCCAAGAACCTCGTGATCTCCTGGGGGAGGCAAAAAACCGGATAAAAACCCAGGTCCAATTCGGGAAAAAAATCCGGGAAATTCCTCTCCGACCCCAATCCAGGCGATCGACACTTGTCCAGGAGATCACTCAGGTCTTACTATACTAACCATACCTAGGTCCATATCCCTGCCCTCTCCCCGTAGCCCCTTATCCCCTTGGCAGCTAAAAAACCATCTATTTTAGTCTTAAATATATTTAAAGTTTCTGCTTCCACTGCTCCCTGGGGCAGTGAATTCCATAAATTAACCACCCTCTGGGTGAAGAAGTTCTTCCTCATCTCAGTTTTAAAAGAGCCCCCCCTTATTCTGCAACTATGTCCCCTAGTGCTAGTTTCCCCGATCATTGGGAACATCCTCGGTGCATCCACCCGATCAAGGCCCCTCCCGATCTTATATGTTTCAATGAGATCGCCTCTCATTCTTCTAAACTCCAAAGAGTAGAGTTCCAGCCTACTTAACCTTTCCTCATATGTCAATCCCCTCATTGCAGGAATTAATCTTGTAAACCTTCGCTGCACTGCCTCCAGGGCTAGTACATCCTTTCTTAAGTATGGACCCCAGAACTGTACACAGTATTCCAAATGTGGTCTCACTAATACTTTGTACAGCTGCAGCAAGACCTCCGTGTTTTTATACTCAATCCCCCTAGCAATAAAGGCCAAAACTCCATTGGCCTTCCTGATTGCTTGCTGCACCTGCATACTAACTTTTAGTGATTCATGTACTAATACCCCTAGATCCCTTTGCGTTGCATTACAACGCAGCTCCTCCTCATTTAGAAAATAACTTGCCCTATCATTTTTTTTCCCAAAGTGAATGACTTCACATTTATTAGTATTAAATTTCATCTGCCAAGTTGTTGCCCACTCACCTAGCTTATCTATATCCTTTTGCAGACTCTTCCTATCCTCCTCATCCCCTACTTTTCCTCCCATTTTTGTATCGTCCGCAAATTTTGATATATTACACTTGGTTCCCTCCTCCAAATCATTTATATAAATTGTGAACAACTGGGGTCCCAGCACCGACCCTTGCGGAACCCCGCTAGTTACCGGTTGCCATCCCGAGTATGAACCATTTATCCCCACTCTCTGCTTCCTATTTGTTAGCCAATCCTCTACCCATGCTAATATATTACCCCCAATCCCATAATTTTTATTTTTAGCAATAGTCTCTTATGTGGCACCTTGTCAAAAGCCTTTTGGAAGTCCAAGTATACCACATCCACCGGTTCCCCTTTATCCACCCGGGTTGTTACTTCCTCAAAGAATTCGAGCAGATTCGTTAAACAGGACTTCCCCTTCACAAAACCATGCTGGTTCTGTCCGATGAAGTCATGTTTATCCAAGTGCCCCGTTAGTGTTTCTTTAATAATTGTCTCTAACATTTTACCCACCACCGATGTTAGACTAACCGGTCTATAGTTACCCGCCTTCTGTTTACTTCCTTTTTTAAATATAGGTGTTACATTGGCCATTTTCCAATCCACTGGGACCGTTCCTGCCTCCAGGGAGTTTTGGAAAATTATCACCAATGCATCCACAATCCCCACCGCTATCTCCCTCAAGACCCTTGGATGTAATCCATCAGGCCCAGGGGATTTATCCTCCTTCAGTCTCATTAATTTCCCTAATACCACCTCCTTGGTGATCTTAATAGTATTTAGCTCCTCCATTCCTACCGCCCCCTGTTTATCCAGCGTTGGAATATTTTTTGTGTCTTCTATGGTGAAGACTGATACAAAATACTCGTTTAATGCCTTTGCCATTTCCATGTTCCCCACCAACAACTCTCCAGTCTCACCCTCCAATGGACCAACGTTCACCTTAGCCACCCTTTTTCTTTTTATATAGCTATAAAAACTCTTACTATTAGTTTTTATGTTGTTCGCTAAATTCCTTTCATAGTCTATTTTCCCCGTCTTAATTAATCTCTTAGTTATTTTTTGCTGACCTTTAAATGCTTCCCAATCCTCTACCCTTCCACTATCTCTGGCTACCTTATATGCCCTTGCCTTCAGCCGAATACTATCCTTTATAGTTTTACTGAGCCATGGCTGACTGTTCTTACCCTTACCCCTTTTTTTCTTCATAGGAATAAATTTTTCTTGAAGGTTATACAGTATACCCTTAAACGTACACCACTGCTCATGTACCGTCTTATTCTTGAGTCTGCTATCCCAGTCAACTTTAATCAGCTCAGTCCTCATACCTTCATAATCCCCCTTATTTAGACTAAGCACCCTAGCCTGAGTTTCAACCTGCTCCCCTTCTATTTGAATATGGAATTCGACCATATTGTGGTCACTTGTTCCCAACGAGTCCCTAACTATGACATTTTTAATTAATCCTGCTTCATTACACAGGACCAGATCCAAGATTGCCTCCCCCCTTGTCGGTTCGGTGACATACTGTTCTAGGAACCCGTCTCTAATACATTCTATAAACTCTTCCTCTAGTCTACCCTGCCCAGTTTGGTTTGCCCAATTAATATGAAAATTGAAGTCCCCCATGATTACAGCAGTTCCCTTTTTACATGCGTCAACTATTTGCAGATTTATGTTCTGACTAACAGCGTCACAGCTATTTGGAGGTCTATAAATTACACCCACTAGTGTTTTTTTCCCCTTATTATTCTCTATCTGTACCCAAGCTGTTTCACTATCCTGATCCTTCAACGCAATATCCTTCCTCTCTATTGCCGTTATTCCCTCCCTTATTAAAAGGGCCACCCCTCCTCCCTTTCTTTCCTGTCTATCTTTCCTAATTGTCGAGTACCCCTCTATATTTAACTCCCAGTCCTGATCTCCTTGCAGCCATGTCTCCGTAATGGCCACGATATCATAACTATATATATTTAATTGCACCGTTAATTCATTTATCTTATTACGAATACTCCGTGCATTTAGATAAAGCACTTTCAGATGATTTTTACTACCCTTCCTTTCCGTTTTTGCCCCTTTTACATCTAGAGCTTTATCTTCACACATTCTGTCTCCTGTCACATTTTGACTTTCCGCTTCCCCACTGATACCCTGCTCTATTTCCTCTACCCCTGCCGTTATTACCCCCCTTGATACCTCCCCCCCGCTACTTAGTTTAAAGACCTCTCTACTGCCCTAGTTATATGATTTGCCAGGACCCCAGTCCCAGCACCGTTCAGGTGAAGTCCGTCCTTACAGAACAGATCCCCCCTGTCCCAGTACTGGTGCCAGTGGCCCAAGAAACCAAACCCATTATTCCCACACCAGTCTTTGAGCCACGCATTTAGCTTTTTAATTTTACGTACCCTCGCCGATTTGGCCCGTGGCTCAGGTAGCAATCCGGAGATCAGTACCCTCGAGGTTCTGCTTTTTAATTTATTCCCTAACTGCTCAAACTCCTTCAGCAGATCCTCCTTCCTCGTCCTTCCTATGTCATTGGTCCCCACATGGACCACGACCACTGGATCCTCCCCCTCCCTCTGCAAATTTCTCTCCAGCATCGCAGAGATATCCTTAACCCTAGCACCGGGTAGGCAACACAGCCTTCGGGACATGTTCTGCTGGCCGCAGAGAACCTTATCTACCCCCCGAATAATACTATCCCCTATCACTACGGCATTTCTTCTAACTCCCCCCTCTTGAATGGCCTCCTGATCCACGGTGCTGCAGCCAGGTTGCTCATCCCTCCCACAGCCCCTGATCCCGTCCTTACATTGAGTAAGAGCCTCGGTCATGCTCGTCAGGGACAAGGGCTGTGGCTCCTGCCGCATCTCCTCCTGGTTCCCCCTACCTGCCTCGCTTATGGCCACACCTTCCTTTCCTTGCTCACTGCCTACTGAATTAGTTAAACTGGTCGGTGTGACCATCCCCTGGCACAAAACATCCAGGTAATACTCCCCCTCCCTGATGTACCGCAGCGTATGAAGTTGGGTCTCCAGCTCATCAATGCGGAGCTGGAGTTCCTCTAGCCTCAAACACTTACTGCAGCTGTAGGGATCTTCTACATCAATGGTGTCGACAAATTCCCACATCTCGCAGTATTGGCACATCTCCTGACCGCCCATCTTATATAGGTAATTAACTGGTCCTGTTTAAGAATCCCCTACTGTATTGATACACCCCTTATTTATATAATCCTACCTCCTATAAATGGGAAAGTACTCACCCCAGCCGTAAATTACCTACTGGTTTGGCTGTCTAGTGGTAATTCCGTCCGCTCTTCCTGTCTGGTCCACTGCTCCCTTGCAGTGCGTGGCAAACCTCTTTGCCTCTGTTAGTCTCTGTTAGTCTCTCGAGCCGCGGCTCCGTCCGTCCTCCCTCGGCGACAGCACCTGTGGCACCGCGGTCGTGACGTCCCTTCCGTTCCTGCAGAGCCTTCCTGTCCTGGGCGGAGTCTGCAGCTAACTGTGTCCGTCGTGACCCAACACCATTCTTTCAAAAATATTTTAATCTTCCTCCCACCTGTACGCGAGGCCTGTCTGAAGTGTTCCCTGAGGAACTAGTTTGACCTCCGCCGTTACTGGCGGTGTGGCGCTGGTTTCCGTTCGCGAGGTTTGAAAGGTTGAGCTGGTGGTTGCTCTCTCCTCATCCTTTCTGTGGGCCGGCTGGGGCCTGCCCCTAAAAATTACCTTGATTCTGGTGTAGGTCTTCCGCTAGTGCCTGGCCCTCTAGGCGTGAATCGTCTAGAGCTGTAAGGATGCATCCTTGGCGATGGACCCTTTTGAGTGGCCTGGCCTCTGGTTATGAGGCGGACTGTTTTTGCCTCGTCGTCCAAATCCCGTACCTGTCTCGGCAGATCTTCCCCGAACAGGTAGTTTGCGGGTTGAACATTGCTGGCCTTACATAGAACAGCGAATTTCGAGTTTATTGATGGTTTTATTGCATTCTTGCGAATACAATTGATCTCAAAATGGGCATTACACAGTAGTGTCATTGTGTCTTGTTCTCTGTCGGTAAGGAGTCCTCCTTCCACTCCTCCTACAAAAGATGTAATGCCAGATCTCAGTAGTTTTAATACCGTCCGGAATTTCATTTCCTGATTTCGGATGATTGGTCCAATCTGTCCCCAGATGGCATGGCTTACAGCTTGGACCTTCAGGGAAGCACAGTTAGCTGGTGGGGGAGGGGGGGGGGGGGGGGGGGTATCTGTTTATGGTTTCTTCCATGGCAGGTCTTTTAATTGATGAGATGCTAGATCATTAATATTACTAGCCAGATCTTCATCCAGAGGAGCATCTAGTGGCGTTGTAATGGCAAACCTGGATGATTGCAGTGGTACTCCTTTTGCACGTCCCTGGGAATGTTCCCCCACTGTACTTCCATACTCTTATTCAGAGTAATTTCTTGCAGATGCACTTCCCCCTTCTATGGGGAAGACATTATGCTGCCCCATATAAGAGACTGTTGGCACGGTCTGCTGTGGAGACCCGTGCTGATACTGCTCCCTCCTTCGGAGCAGATCATTGTGGAGCAACTTCTCCACAAGTTGCTCCATGTGGGAGAGTCGTCCTCCGGCGCTCCCCGTTGTGGGAGGATATCCCTTTTCCCCGGGCTCATCCGAGTCAACGGGTCTGGCAGACTTGTGAGTGGCTTTACGTCCCGCCGGGGCCACCACGGTGCTCTCCTCCCGCACCAAGTCTACTGCTGCCGGTTCTGCTGCCGGCGGTAATGTCGGAGCAAGAGACCGTCGCCCGCTACCCGGAATACCGCGGTCTTCGGTCGCTGACTTCCTCACAGACCGTCTCTTTACCTTCGACATCTTGGGTCTGACAATACAATGATTTCACGACCGAAAAAGACCGCAGATTAATTTTTTAACAACTATTACCTGCCGCTTTTAAATCACAACCGCTGGGAGGCCGCAGCGCCTCTGCCAGTCCGTTGTGCGCGTTGCTTTCAGACGTAATGACGCGCACACAGACGGACGGCCCTTCTTCACGTAGTCACTCGCGTGACTTGGTAGTAATATAAAGGGGAGATCATTTAAGAGTTGAGAAAAAACTTTTTCACCAAGAGAGTAGTGAATTTGTGGAATTCCCTGCCACAGAGGGCAATGGAGGCCAAGTCACTGGATGGATTTAATAATAATAATAATAATACATTTTATTTATGGGGGCCTTTCAAGAGTCTCAAGGACATCTTACAAAGATTTAGCAGGTAGAGGAAAAACATGTAAGGGGAATGAAATAAATAGTAGAGACATGACTGGTACACAAATTAAAGACAGAATTCAATTCAAAACACAATATGAGGCAATTCATGCACAGATGAAAAGGGTGGGGGACGTGGGGCTAAGGATACGCAGAGGTGAAGAGATGGGTCTTGAGGCGGGACTGGAAGATGGTGAGGGACACGGAATTGCGGATCAGTTGGGGGAGGGAGTTCCAGAGCCTGGGAGCTGCCCTGGAGAAGGTCCTGTCCCCAAAACTGCGGAGGTTGGACTTGTGATTTAAGAGAGAGTTAGATAGAGATCTAGGGGATACTGGCCTCAAGGGATAAGGGGAGAAGGCAGGCACGGGTTATGCTAGGGGATGATCAGCCGTGATCACAATGAATGGCGGTGCTGGCTCGAAGGGCCGAATGGCCTCCTCCTGCACCTATTTTCGATGTTTCTATGTTTCTATGTACTTGGCGTATTCATATACAGTACTTTAAATTCGGTATTGAACACCCCTCTCACACCGGTCACTATTGGCCATGACCTTACTCTGTTATCTATTCTCGAACATTCTTCGCATTAATTCGGGAGACTTTTGTAACTTTTCCTGTACTCACCTCCCCTTTAACTCAAATTTTATACTACCAGTTTGTCACCCTCTCCCCCACCTCACCATTTAGTTTAAACCTACACATGTAGCACTAGCACATGTGTGGCACCAACACATGTGCTGGAACAATGTCGCTCTATCCCTCAGTGCCGTCACAATTCCCAATCTTTGGAGTTTCTCAATCAATTCCCTGCATAAATCACAAACCTGCCTCACCAGGGATTTCACTTGGCTGATGTGAAATGTTTGCGAATAATGTCAACATCTCTATTTTTCAACTGTGTTGCAACTGTACAGTCCCAGCGGTGCGGAAAATGATATAAAATCTCGTCGAATGTTTTGCCCCATCATTTCATTCCGTGAAATTACCGTCGCTCACGGGGACACGTCGCTCGACAGAGAAAATGGGGGGAAGTCTTTTGGAGTATGACAACGTGGAGAAAATCTTGTATGTTATAATTGCTGTCGTTGGAGTCCCTGGTAAGTGAGCAGAACAATTCAAGTTTTATAACTCCGTGTGTTATCAAATGATTGTCATCATGTTACAAGGTCCCCAACTGATGATCCTTGTACAAGAATATGCGAAGTATATCAATCCTCTTAATTAAATATTTTTGAATTAACGCTGTTATTTTTCTTGGAACCACGAGAATGATGTTCATGCCTTTAGTGGGACATCCAGCTCTGCGGGACGGTGTGACTTGGAGGGGTTTAAATTGCGAAGTTCACTGTGTCTGAGTTGATAAAAGTGAACACCCCCTCCTAAAGGCACTGTGTCTCACTGTGGAGTCTGTCACAGTCGGATTCCACCGCCTGTTGGTCAATAATTGGAGCGATCTCCTAAAGCAGTGGCCGTGGATCTACCGGCGTGTGTGTGTGTTGTTAACGAACTCAACTCATTGTGGGATAAATCCATTAACGGAGCCACCCTGCTGCCTGATTCGAAGTTGTCCCTGCCTTTCCTCTGGAACCCTCCTCGTCCCCATCAGATGCCGAGTTCCCAGAGCCCAGGTTAAAAGCGGGCGTTCACGAATAAGTCTGTGAAACCGGCTCCATCAGAGACGGTGGCAGGGTTAACAAGAGAAAGGACCATTGCGCCTAATGTAGCGGGTGGCTGCTCGATCCCTCCCCCCCATTAGCCCGCCCGGCGCCTTATCTCTTCTCCCCTAAAGCACGCAGGTCATGCACAGTCGGGTGAACTTGCAGCGACTCCAAAACTCTTGGTCTTCAGCTGAAAGTCGAGTCCGTGTTCAGCCAGCGAGAATGTATTCAGTAAATGCCCAGGTTCCGTTCTCTTCTCTTTCCGCAGTGCATTAAGCGGCGATTGTGATCCTGTCCGGGGAAAGTGCGGCCTCTCCACCTGCACCACTCGCTACCTGGTGGCCATGTCAGCGGCCGATCAACTGGTCCTAATCATAGGGGTCATTTTGTTTTCCAACGCCTGTTGGTCAGTAATTGGATCGATCTCCTGGACTAGTGGCCGCGGATCTACCGGCGTGTGTGTGTGTGTGTGTGTGTTGTTACCGAACTGAACTCACTGTGAAATGAATCCACTAACGGAGCCACTCTGTTGCCGGATTCCATGTTGTCCCTGCCTTTCATCTGGAAACCTCCACATCCCCATCTAATGCCGAGTTCCCAGAGCCCTGGTTAAACGCGGGGGGCGCTCACGGTTAAGTCTGTGAAAGCGGCCCCATCAGAGACTGTGAGCAGCAGCAGGGTTATCGACAGAAAGGACCATTGTGCCTGTTGTAGCGGGTGGCTGCTCGTTCCTCCCCACCCTTTACCCCGTCCGCCCGTCGCCTTATCTCTTCTCCCCTGAAGCTGGCAGATCCGGAGCCGGGTCTAACATTGGTAAACTTGTGGCCACGCACCGACTCAAACACTCTTGATTTTTAGCTGAAAGTGGAGCCGGTGCTCAGCCCCGGAGACCGTGTACAGTAATGCGCATTGTCTGTTCCTTCTCGTTCCGCAGTGAATTTAGTGGCGATTGTGTTCCTGTCTCGGGGAAAGTGCGGCCTCTCCACCTGCACCACTCGCTACCTGGTGGCCATGGCAGCGGCCGATCTACTGGTCGCGATCATCGCGGTCGTTTGGGGTCGATTCCGATTACATTATTTTTATCGGAGTTTCCTATCCATCACCCCTGTGTGCAGTGTTAACTTTGTATTGGCGTTTGCAGCTACAGACTGTTCTGTCTGGTTCACCGTCACTTTCACCTTTGATCGGTTTGTCGCCATTTGTTGCCAGAAGCTGAAAACTAAATATTGCATCGGGAAAACGGCGGCTGCCGTTCTGGCAACAGCCGGCGTTCTGCTTTGTCTGAAAAACGTTCCCCGCTACTTCACAATAAAACCCTGGACAATCATCGACAATGTCCCGTGGCAATGTGACCTGATGGACAGTTTTTTTACTGACCCCGTGTGGGTGGCATTTGACTGGTTCGACACGGTGTTAACTCCGCTCCTCCCTTTCGCTGTAATCCTGCTGCTCAACGCTCTGACAGTCCGGCACATTTTAGTGGCCAGTCGGGTCCGTAAGGGGCTGAGGGGGGAAAGCAAGGGGGGGAACCGCAGTGACCCGGAGATGGAGAGCAGGAGGAGGTCAGTTGTTTTACTCTTCACCATCTCCGGCAGCTTCATCATCCTGTGGCTGACGACAGTTGTGAACTTCGTCTATTATCAGGTCACAGGAATTGGAACAGATATGAATGATTCTGAATATATCTTTCACGACTTCGGGTATGTACTGAGGAATCTCAGCTGCTGCACGAACACGTTTATTTACGCGGCGACTCAGTCCAAGTTTAGGGAGCAGGTGAAGAGCGCGGTGACATATCTGCTCACCTCAGTGTTTCGGCTCATTAATAAATCCGCGGCCTGCGCTCCAGTCTCGCCGCCGGGCCCCGACTCCTGACATTCAGCGCCGGATCTTCCAGGCGTCTGTCCCGGGCGGATGATCCGAACGACGACCCTGTTGCGGGACGTCCAGTCCGTCAACAGCGAGATCTGTCACATTATACCAATCGTTCCGTCTCCCTCCGCGGTGGAAGACCGGTCTGGGGTAAACTCCGCGCTGGGACCCATCGGCCCGACTCTCCCCGCAGTGGGGACTGGTTTAGGGTAAACGCCGCCCTGGAATCAATTGTCCCCGCCTCCTCCGTATTGTGGACCAGTCTAAGCTGAACTCCACCCTGGGACCAAACCTCCCCTTCTCCCTCCACAGTGGGATCCAGTTTGGGGTAAACTCAGCCCCGGGACTAATCGCAATATCGCCTTCTCCCTCCTCAGTTCAGATCTGCTTCTTGAATGTGTTCAGTTTGGCATGAACATGCCCAGAATATTTGTCCAATCACCAATTCGTGACTGGTCCCGTCCGTCTGGTATGTCCCGCCCGCAGGGACCACTGTCCCATCACATGGAGTCGTCGAGTCATAGGGTGATCCAGCACGGAAACAGGCCCTTCGGACCAACTCGCCCACTCCAACCAACATTCCCCATCTACACTAGTCCCACCTGCCTGTGTTTGGCCCGTTTCCGTTTACTACATATCCTATCCATGTGCCTGTCAAGATATTTATTTCTTCCTATCTCAACTACCCACTTTGGTATCTCTCCCATACAACCGGAATCCTGTGTGTACAATAGTTACCCCTCTCGGGTTCCTATTAAAGATTTCCCGCCTCACTTTAACCCCGGTCCCCTGATTCTCGGCTCTCCTTCTCTGGGCAAGAGACACTGTGCGTCTACCCAATCTATTCCACTCGTGATTTTACACATCTCTATAAGACGCACAGTGGGTAGACGCTGCGTTCTGAGGAATAGATTCCCAGTCTGCTCAACCCTCTTCCTGTAACTTATGCCCCTCAAGTTCTGGCAATGTCCTCGTAAATCTTCTCTGCGCCCACTACAGATTGAAAACATCTTTTCTGTGGCATGGTGCCCAGAACTGAACACAATCCACGACATGTGACCTTTTATATAATTGACTCATGACCTCCAAATCTCGATACTAATACTCTGAATGACGAAGGCTGACGTTTCAAAGTATTTTGACCACCCTATCTACCTGTTAAGCCACTTTCATGGAACTATATATATACCCGCACTTCTAGATCCCTCTGCCCTACAATACTCGGTGTCCATCCGTGCTTTCAGGAAACGATTTACCTGCAGTGAAATATCTTCTGCTCTTCCACACTTCCTATCATCATGTGACACCACTTTCAGGAACGATGTACATGCATTCCTGGTTCCCTCTGCTATGCGCGCTCCTGGGATGGTCAATTTATTTTGCTTTCCCTCGGCATCGGACGTCATTGGGTCCAGAATCTAAACTCGACTTCACATACCCATCCGATTCCGACAAATCAGCAGCTCCTGTTGCATCTGTTTATTTCCAGAGTTAGACTGCGCACCATTCTCTTTTCACTCCCCTGCCTTCTCCACCCCTCCCGCGGAATGACGGGTGCTTCTGCTTGGTCTGCACAATAAATAGGCGGCTGCAGGAACCTCAGTTTGTGACAATTTGGTATAAGTAGATATAGCCGAGTTTTTTTTTCACATAGAAGAAGGTGGGTGGAAGGAACGAATTGATGGAGAAAGTAGTTGTGACAGGTACTATAACAACATTTCAAATGCATTTAGACCGATGCATGGAGAGGAAAGATTTAGACAATGTGGATTGTTCGTAGCCACACGGGAATGCAGAATGCAGAGAGTGAGCTGACTGAGCGTTATAATATTGTGTCAATTATAGAGAGCGTAGATGGTCACAGTTATTCCGATGGGTGGGGTAGACTAAACGCAGAGAAGATACATTTAACAGAGAGGGCAAGATTTCAGAGGATTCCATGGGACATTTTTTCCACGACAAAATGCGGAGCAATCTTTCCAGAGGATGTGATGGGGGCGGGTACAATCACATGACGTAAAGCGCATCTGACCAGATGTCTGGGTCTGATAAGAATCAGGGATACGGGTCAAATACATGGAACTGAGATTAACATAGATTGGCATCTCGGTCGGCATGGACAGTCGGATCGAAGGTCAAGTTTCCGTGCTGTACAACAGTACATTACAATAAACCTTTGCCACAACACTGCAATCACGTATTCTGTAATGTCTGATCTGCTCTGTCATCAGCCTCACCCAGTTGTAAACACATAGTATTTCCTGCACAACTGCGCCGATACAGTATAGTGTGGTGGAATCACTAAAGACATGGGCACATCGACAATCTCCATCGCAAATGTCCGAAATGTGATTCACTGATCTCAAATGTACTATCGCTCCCCACCAAACACAGCAACGTGTGACTGAAGTGTGCGTCTGGTCCACCATTGACATATATACACGGTTCCTAAATTCGAAGAGATACTTAGAGCAGCTTATAATGGAGCCGACCAGAGAAAATGTAATTCTGGATTTAGTGTTGTCCAATGAACATAATTTAATAAAAGAACACGAGGTAAAGGAACCGCTTGGAAGTAGTGATTATAAGATGATTATGTTTAATCTGCAATTTGAGAAGAAGAAGGTTAAATCGGAAGTGGCAGTGATGCAGCTGAACAAAGGGGATTGTGAATGCATGAGAGAGGAGCTGGCCTAGGTAGACTGGAAAGGGATCCTAGCAGGAATTACGGTGGAACAGCAATGGCAGGAATGACGGTGGAGCAGCAATGGCAGGAAATTCTGGGCATAATCCGGAAGACGCAGCACCATTTCATTCCAAAACGGAAGAAAGATTCTAAGGGGAGTAGGAGGCATCCGTGGCTGACAAGAGAAGTTAATGATAGAATAAAACTAAAAGAAAAGATGTATAACACAGCAAAGAGTAGACGGAAGTCATAGGATTGGGAAACTTTCATAGGACAACAGAAGGAAACAAAACGGGCAATACGGGCTGAAAAGATGAAGTACGAATGGAAGCTGGCCAGAAATACAAAGAAGGACAGAAAAAGCTTCTTTAGATATGTTAAGGAAAAAAGTGTCGCAAAGTCAAATGTGGGTCCCTTGAAGGCAGACACGTGTGAAATTATTATGGGCAACAAGGAAATGTCAGAAGAGTTGAACAGGTACTTCGGATCTGTCTTCACTAAGGAAGACACAAACAATCTCCCAGAAGTACTGGAGGACAGAGGATCTAAGGTGGTCGAGGACCTGAAAGACATTTTCATTAGGCGAGAAATAGTATTGGGTAGGCTAATGGTGCTAAATGATGATAAATCCCATGGACCTGATGGTCTGCATCCCAGGGTCCTCGGGGAGGTGGCTCTAGAAATAGTGGACGCATTGGTGATCATTTTCCAATGTTCAATAGATTCAGGATCAGTTCCTATGGATTGGAGGATAGCTAATGTTATCCCACTTTTCAAGAAAGGAGCGAGAGATAAAACGGGGAATTACAGATCAGGTGGTGGGAAAGATGCTGGAGTCAATTCTTAAAGAGGTAATAATGGGGCATTTGGATAGCAGTGAAAGGATTAGTCCAAGTCAGCATAGATTTATGAAAGGAAAATCATGCTTGACTAACCTTCTGGAATTTTTTGAGGATGTGACAAGTAAAATGGATGAAGGCAAGCTAGTGGATGTAGTGTATCTAGACTTTCAGGAAACCTTTGATAAGATCCCACATGGGAGACTGGTGACTAAAATTAGAGCACATGGTATTGGGGGTAGGGTGTTGACGTGGATGGAAAATTGGCTTGGCAAACCGGAAGCCAAGAGTAGGAGAACGGGTCCTTTTCAGAATGGCAGTCAGTGGCGAGTGGAGTGCCGCAAGTCTCGGTGCTGGGGCCGCAACTGTTTACCATATATATTAATGATTTGGAAGAGACAATTAAGAGCAACACGAGCAAGTTTGCGGAGGAAACAAAACTGGGTGGCAGTGTGAACTGTGAAGAGGATGTTAGGGGGTTGCAGGGTGACATGGGCAGGTTGAGTGAGCGGGCAGATGCGTGGCAGATGCAGTATAATATAGATAAATGTGAGGTTATCCACTTTGATGGCAAAACAAAGGGGCAGGTTATTATCTTAATGGGGTTATGGTAGGTAAGGGAGGGTTACAGCGAGAACTGGGTGGCCTTGTACACCGTTCACTAAAAGTTGGCGTGCATGTACAGCAGGCAGTGAAGTAAGCTAATGGAATATTGGCCTTCATAAGAAGAGGATTTTATAATAGGTGTAGAGAGGTTCTTCTGCAGTTGTATAGGGCTCTGGTAAGATTCAAGATTCAAGAGAGTTTATTGTCATGTGTCCCTGATAGGACAATGACATTCTTGCTTTGGTTCAGCACAACAGAACATAGTAGGCATGACTACATCAGGAGTATTGCATACAGTTTTGTTCTCCTAATTTGAGGAAGGAAATGCATGTGATTGAGGCAGTGCAGCGTAGGTTCACGAGATTGATCCCTGGGATGGCGGGACTGTCATATGAGGAAAGATCGAAAAGACTGGGCTTGTATTTACTGGCGTTTAGAAGGATGAGGGGGAGGGGGAGGGGGCGGTCTTATAGAAACATATAACATTATAAAAGGACTGGTCAAGCTAGACGCAGATAAAATGTTCCCAATGTTGGGCCAATCCAGAAAATGTTCACAATGTTGGGCCCCACTCTTAGAAGAAAGGGGAGGCCATTTAAGACTGAGAAAAAACGTTTTCATCCAGAGAGCTGTGAATTTGTGGAATTCCCTGCCACATAGGGCAGTGGAGGCCAAATCACTGGATGGATTTAATCCAATCCAATCCAATCCAACTTTATTTGTTAAGCACTTTAAGACAACCAATGTTGACCAAAGTGCTGTACAGAAGAAAAACAAGACATCATAAACAGACAACATAACAGAACATAACATAACAGCTCACATAAGGCGCATAAATCACATGAAATACAACAATAAATCAAAAGACATAAAACATGAGTAAAAATAATAGCCATGCAATAAGCAATCAAAATAAGAAACCAATCAAGCAAATAAAGTCGACATCTTACTGGGTATCAAAGGCCACGGAGAAGAGATGGGTTTTAAGAAGAGATTTAAAAACAGACAGAGAAGAGGCCTGTTTAATGTGGAGAGGCAGATCGTCCCATAATTTGGGTGCCGACACAGCAAAGGCACGGTCCTCTCTGAGCTTCCGCTTAGTTTTAGGCCCACTCAGGAGCAGCTGATTATCTGACCTGAGAGAGCGGGCGGGTGTATAAGGGTGTAGAAGCTCAGATAGGTAGGGCGGGGCAAGACCATTTATGGATTTAAAAGCAAATAAAAGAATTTTAAAATGGATCCTAAACTGAATAGGCAACCAGTGGAGTGAGGCTAAAATGTGCGAAATGTGCTCATGTTTACGTATGCCAGTTAAAAGACGTACAGCTGCATTCTGTACCATCTGGAGACGGGCGATGGAGGACCCACTAACCCCCACATACAGTGCATTGCAGTAATCCAGCCGAGTGGTAACAAAGGCGTGGATTACCGTCTCAAAGTGCTGCCTTGACAGAATTGGCTTTATTTTGGCCAGCTGCCTCAAATGGAAAAAGCTTGATTTAACAACAGCCTTGATCTGACTGTCAAATTTAAGCTCAGGGTCCAATTTAACCCCTAGGTTTGTGATGCTTGGTTTGATATACTGGGCCAGGGAGCCCAGATCTACAGGGGGGGGCCCCAGTGGTGCCACCAAAAACCATTACTTCCATCTTTTTATCATTAAATTTTAAAAGGTTCAGAGCCATCCAGGCCTTTATGTCGTTGAGACACTCAAGTAACAGTCCGACTGAGTGTTCATCCTTCTTTTTAAGAGGCACATAAATCTGACTGTCGTCTGCATAAAAGTGGAATGAAATTTCATGTTTCCTAAGTATGGAACCAAGTGGGAGCAAATAGAGAGAAAAGAGGAGAGGGCCAAGAACTGAGCCCTGTGGGACCCCACACGAGAGAGGAGCAGAGGAGGATACAGAGTCCCCAAGGCTGACACAGAAAGTTCGATCAGCCAGGTACGACCTGAACCACTCCAGTGCTATGCCCCTGATACCCACCCACTGCTTCAAACGTGAGATCAATATTTCATGGTCCACTGTGTCAAAAGCAGAAGTCAAATCTAAAAGCACAAGGGTAACACAGTCACCACGGTCAGTAGCTAAAAAAATATCATTAAAAACTCTTAAAAGGGCTGATTCGGTGCTGTGCAGGGATTTAAAACCGGATTGGAAGTCTTCTAAAATATTATGTTTAACATTTCTCCTAAATTTAAGAGTGAGTTAGATCGAGCTCTCGGTGCTAGTGGAGTCAAGGGATGTGGGGAGAAGGCAGGCACGGGGTATTGATTGGGGACGATCAGCCATGATCGCAATGAATGGCGGTGCTGGCTCGAAGGACCGAATGGCCTCTTCCTGCACCTATTTTCTATGTTTCTATGTTTCTATGTCTCTATGTTCCTAAATGGCCTGTTAACTGATGGTTATTTAATAAACTCATGTCTGGAAATCCGAGAAATTAATCATCAATGGGTGTCGAATTTTCTCAAAGCTGCAGATTAAGCATTAATATAATCGCATGTCCCTGATCATTGAAGTGTTCTTTCAGTTTCTATGTGTAACATATATACACAGCAGGATGGGAGAAATGATCTCTTAAACAAATTGATACATAGGCACACAGCTATAGACTTATTGTGTCAGAGAGCCCTCTCTAAACCTTTGTATGGACAGCCTAGATGTGGGTTTGAATTAACATCTGCCCTTGAACTGGTCTGCGAAACGAACTGCAATTTGAACAGAGCTACAGTTTGTGTTCACCGGCTGACACTAATATTCCCCACTGGGCGAAAGGCACATGAGAGTTATTCAACAACCCCTTTCTTTAGATCTGAATCTGCGTTTGAATTTTTCAATTATTTTCACAATTATATGCCGCAGAGAGACAATTACTATTTCCAACCTCTGTCAATTAACACATCTGCACATGCCGTGTTTACCAAAGTGCATAGAGCAGCAATATATAATTCTTGCCTTTTCCGCGGAGATTAAATGCATATACTGAACCCGCGTTAACCGGTTAGTGTTTGACATCTGCAATAACGTAAAACTTAAAACTAAAGCTTCACATCCAGTTTGATAGGAAATGTAAAACACAGGAGTCAAGATTCATGGGATCATCACAACCTGATGCATCTTGACACCATGATTACCCACAGACAAATGGAAGGTCCACGGCAACCGCCATTTCTCCCGGTGATGAGATCACTCAGCTGGTGGAACAATCCAAAGTGAGGCCACTTCTCTCCGCCAGAGATAACATCAGCTGATAAAATGATCGTACTAGTCGTACTCAAGCAGATTCGACAATAAAAAGAGAGAAATAAGCCAGATTTCCAAAATAGTGTCTCTCATATACTCATGTCAGACCCATCAACGAACACACAGAAAATGTCACGACCGTCACAACCCAGTTTTATGTATATTATATTTTTAATTTCCAGGCAACATTCCCCTCTGGTGCATTCCCCTCTTTCTCATTTCGATCGCTAACATTCTTCCCATTTCTGAACCAATTTGCAAAGTAATCTTATAGAAACGTACAAAATTCTTAAGGGGTTGGACAGGCTAGATGCAGAAAGATTGTTCCCGATGTTGGGGAACTCCAGAACAAGGGGTCACAGTTTACGGATAAGGGGGAAATCTTTTAGGACCGAGATGAGAAAAACATTTTTCACACAGAGAGTGGTGAATCTGTGGAATTCTCTGCCACAGACGGTAGTTGAGGCCAGTTCATTTGCTATATTTAAGAGGGAGTTAGATGTGGTCCTAGTGGCTAAAGGGATCTGGGGGTATGGAGAGAAGGCAGGTACAGGATACTGAGTTGGATGATCAGCCATGATCATATTGAATGGCGGTGCAGGCTCGAAGTGCCAACTGACCTATTTTTGCACGTATTTTCTATGTTTCTATGTTTCTAACCTAATCTAAACTAAAGTAAACTAAACTAAAGTAAACTAACCCGATCTAAACTAAATATATTTCCCGATCTCGGTCCACTCATTACTCATCTCCTCTCTAGCGCACACCCTCTTCTCTTCATAACTGCATTCTCCACTGTCTCCCTTTCGGCCAGAAGCGTCGACAATACTTATTTTTCGACAAATTCCCCTCGATCCGCAGAGTTTTGCTAGCACAATATTGAATAATATAATTTAAGGTATTGCATTATCGCAGGTTTTTGGGAAAATGTAATGAAGAAGTTGAGATGCGCGGCAGGTTGTTCACGACAATAAATGTAGTGGGAGGTTTAATATAAGGATTGGCCTATTGATATTATTCTACATTCTTACCACAACTAGGGAGAGAGAAAGAGAAAACCAGTGAAAAGTGACTAGTGGTGTGTCTCAGGGTCCGATGCTTTTGTGAGGAGTGGTGTGCCTCACAGTTCGTTGCTGGGCCGGCTAATGTTTGTTATCTAGATCAATGAGTTGGATGCGAACATACTTGGCAAGTTTAACAAGTTTGCAGGTGAGTCAACAGTGTTTTGCAGGCAGTGAACATGATAGTGAAAAAACGGTGGAGGACCTTGATCGCTTGGCCAGGTGGGTCATAAAGTCATAGTGTCATAAGGAATAGGAGTAGAATTAGGCCACGCTGCCCATCAAGTCTAATCCGCCATTCAATCATGGCTGATCCATCTCTACATCTTGATCATATTTTCCTGCCTTCTCCCCATTACATCTGCACCTGTATTTATCAAGAATGTATCCATCTCTGCCTTCAAAATATCCACTGACGGCCTCCACAGCCTTCAGTGGCAAAGAATTCCACAGATTCACGACGCCGTGACTAAATACATGTCTTCTCATAGCCTTCCTAAAATAACGTAATTTAATTCTGAGGCTATGACCTCTAGTCCTAGACTTCCCACCAGTGGAAGCATCCTCTCCACATCCACTCTATGCAAACATATCACTATTCTGTATGTTTCAATGAAGTTCCCCCTAATTTTTCTAAATTTCAGCGAGTACAGGCCCAGTGCTAACACGCGCTCATCATCGGTTAACCTACTCATTCCTGGGATAATCCCTCTCCAGAACCAGCTCATCGTTCCTCAGATATGGTGCGCACAATTGATCACAATATTCCAAATGCGGACTTACCAGCGCCTTATAGAGCCTCAACATTACATCCCTGTTTTTATATACAAACCCTTTTGAATTAAATTTAATTTGCTTTCTTTACTACCGATTCAACTTGCAAATTAACTTGGTAATCCTCCACCAAGTCCAGTCTGAAGAAACGTTTCGGCCCGAAACGGTGCCTATTTCCTTCGCTCCATGGATGCTGCTGCACCCGCTGAGTTTCTCCAGCACTTTTGTCTACCATATGCACCTCCGATTTCTGGATTTTTACCCCATTTACGCCTTTATTTACTACTAAAGTGCATTAATCCACACTTTTCTACCATGTATTCCATCTGCCACTTCACTGCTCACTTTCCCAAACTTCAAATCGCTGGTCCAAATCATAACTATAGAACATGAAGAGTAGCGGCTTTAGCACCGGTCCTTGCAGAAATCCACGCGTCACATGCAGCCAAACAGAAAAAGCCCACTTTATTCGCACTCTTTGTCTTCTCCCATTCAGCCACCCTGCTACCCATGCCACCATCTGCCCTTTGTTACCGTGGGCTCTCATCTTCCTAACCAGCACATCGTGTGGCACGTATTAAGGGTGTATGAATGGTTGATGGAATTGTGAATTGCGGAATACAGAGAAATGTGATCTGTTGCATTTTTGGAAGTCTAACATAGGCAGGACCGAGAAAGTATATGATAGGGCTCTGGGGAGTGTTGTAGAGCAACGGATCTAGGAGTTCAGGTGCATGGTTATTTGAAGGTGTAGGCGGAGGAATATAAGGTGGTCAAAATGTGATTTGGAACATTGGCCTTCATCAGTCAGAGTATTGAGTATAAAAGTTGGGAGGCCATGTTGGATTTCTATAAGACAATTTTCAGTGAGGCCGCTTTTAGTGTATTGTTTTCAGTTCTGGGCACCATGTTATCGGAAATACCATGTCAAGCTGGCACGGGTTCAGATAAAATTTACAATTATGTAGCCAGGACTGGAGGCTCTAAGCTATAGGGAGAGGTTGTGTAGGCAGGGGTTCAATTCAATTGAGCACAGGAGGATGAGGGATGATCTTATAGAGATGTATATAATCGTGAGATCAGTAGATTGAGTAGACGAACAGACTCTTGCGCAGAGTACGTGCATCGAGCACCAGAGGACACAGGTTTCAGGTGAAAGGGAAAAGATTTAATAGGAATCTGAGGGGTAACTTTATCACATAAAAGGTGGTGGTCAGTGCATGGAACAAGCTGCAGAGGGGGTAATTGAGTCTTGGACTATCCCGTCGCGCCCGAGCCACCTCGGGCTCGCAGAATTGTGGCTGGAGCAGCTGATTGGTGACTGGAAGAGTAGCGCTGGTCTGTCTGGATACGAGTCGCTGAGCCGGCGAACGGAGAGTGGGATCACGTGGAATGTTGCGGAGGTTGAGGACATCCACGTTAACAATCAGTACGGGAGCACCTCAAGGTTGCGTGCCCAACGTTGTACTTACTCTATATTCACGACTGCGTAGCCGGACACAGTGCGAACGTCCATCATCAAGTTCGTGATGACACCACTGTTGTGGAACGAATCACTGATGGTGATGAGTCAGAGTATAGAAGTAAGATCAACCGATTGACCAGGTGGTGTCAGCGCAACAACCTGGCCCTCAACACCAGCAAAACCAAGGAACTGATTGTGGACTTTGGAAGGGACCCACAATCCCGTTTATATCAACGGGACGATGGTGGAAAGGGTTAAGAACTTCAAATTCCTGCGCGTGCATATCTCCCAAGATCTTTCCTGGTCCCAGCACACTGATGCAATTATAAAGAAAGCACATCAGCGCCTCTACTTCCTGAGAAGATTACGGAGACTCGGTATGTCAAGAGGACACTCTCGAACTTCTACAGGTTCACAGTCGAGAGCATGCTGACTGGTTGCATCGTGGCTTGGTTCGGTAACTTGAACATCGATGAGCGGAAAAGATTGCAGAAAGTTGTGACCACTGCCCAGTCCATCATCGGCTCTGACCTCCCCACCATCGAAAGGATCTATCGCAGTCGCTGCCTCAAAAAGGCTGCCACCATTATCAAAGACCCACACCATCCTGGCCACACACTCATCTATTCGCTGACATCAGGTAGAAGGTACAGGAGCTTGAAATCTGCAACACCCAGGTTCAGGAACAGCTACGTCCCCACAGCCATCAGGCTATTAAATTCGCCATCAAACAATCTCTGAACAATAACAGCCAATCGTTCTTTATCTCCTGTTCTGTATTATGTTTACATATTCTGTTGTGCTGCAGCAAGCAAGAATTTCATTGTCCTATCTGGGACACATTACAATACAACTCTCTTGACCTTTGACTTTGAATCTTGACCCGGCCCTGCTGGACTTCTTCGTGAGCTCCTTTGCGCTGTGGTCAGCTCGCTCAGCCAGCCCGTTCGACTGGGGGTGCTTCGGACTGCTAGTGATGTGACTAAAATCCCATTACGTTGCAATGTCCTTGAAATGCTGATTTGTGAATTGGCCACCATTGCCAGATCATCAGGATTTGAGGTACCCCGTGGACCTAAAAATACCTCGCATGTTTCTTGACGACCCCCACAGCGGGAGCAGTGGCGAGCAGATCGATTTCAAACAGGACAAAGGATTGGTTGCCACGCCAATGGGAAATGTCAGTAGCCACCATGGACCACGGAAAGTCAGCAACCGGGTGCTAAACAATTGGCTCTTTCTGTTAGTTCCCAGACCGGACGTCGAAGGACGAGGAGCCGAAGCCAAGAAGTGGAAGCCAAGATACCGAACGGAAACGACGTCTGAAAACCAAATAACCGAATGGGCGCTACGCCGAAAAACCAAACCACATAACGGACGCGACGCCGAAAAGCCAAATAGCCGAACCGGCGCAAAGCCGAAAAGCAAAATATGCGACGCCGAAAAGCCAAGTAACGGACATAACGTCTCCGGGGACGGGATTTGCCGCTTTCGGACTTTCAAAGTTCATACAGCGGATTGTTTTTTGTGTAAGCGTTGATCTACCACGGTGCTGGGGGGTTAAGAGACTGGAATCTCTCTCTCTCTCTCTATCTTAGCTATCGAAGAGAGGCTAACGAAGCAAGCTCGATCTCTCTCCTCCTATCTCTCTCGCTCCTCTCTCTCTCCTCTCTCTCTCTCTCCTCTCTCTCTCTCTCTTACTCTCTCTTCTCTCTCCTCTCTCCACTCTCTCTATCTCTCTCCCCTCCCTCTCTCTCTTTTCTGTCTGTTTGTCTGTCTGTCGTCCGTTGTCTGTCTGTCTGTCTGTCTGTCTGTCTGTCTGTCTGTCTGTCTGTCTGTCTGTCTGTCTGTCGTCTGTCTGTCTGTCTGTCTGTCTGTCTGTCTGCTGACGCCTGATGCCTGCATGCACTGCATGCCTGCTCATGCCTGCCTGTCTGTCTGTCTGTCTGTCTGTCTGTCTGTCTGTCTGTCTGTCTGTCTGTCTGTCTGTCTGTCTATTTGACAGACAGACATCGTCGTCCGCTGGACTGGAGGGCGGCAGCTTCGGCAGCTTCTACCTTCCCGGGCATCGGAGTTTGAACCGGCCCCGTAGATTGGTTTACGCATGAGAACCAATCATAGTAGAATAGCATCACTCACCCCACCCTACTGTACGATTTATGCTAACACCCACTTCCTGCACTGGTCAGTCTTGGAAGCGGTCATGATGTTCTAACAACTAACAACCTGCTGTACCGCAATAGTTTGAATACTGATTAAAGATGATCTTGGATTTCAGATCGTGTTATTATGTCATTTACATGGTGTCAGGAGTGGGAAAGCATTTGACGTTTTAAAATCGAAGCTGACCAGCGCACCAACCCTGACATTTTTTGACCTGAAGCGCCCTGTGACATTTATCTGCGATGCCTCACGATTCGGGCACGGCGCAGCCTGCCAACAATCATCTGCCGATGGTGCCTGTCTCCTATCCCTCCCGCGCCATGACCGACATCGAACAGACGCAAATCGAGAAGGAGCTGAAGGAGCTGATGGCTGTTGTCTTCGCTTGTTCCAAATTCAAGGACGAGACAGACCACCAACCCCTGGTGACGATCCTCAACAAATCTATACACGCAGCACCTGCTCGTCTGCAGCGCATGATGATGCAGCTCCAGCGCTTTGACTTTAAACTTGTTTACAAAAAGGGTACAGACATTCCCTTTGCGGACACTCTATCTCGTGCACCACGGGCATCCAACGAACGTCACCCCTACGAACGGGACGAGTTTCCGGTTCTTGGCATTGAATTTGTTCCTACAAAACAACTGCGCCGCATAGCCAAACACACAGCCGCTGGTGCCACCCTCCAGATACTTTCATCCCTGATCAAAAGAGGTTGGCCAGACAGACAATCCAGCGTACCAACAGAGGTGCAGTCGTACTTCTTCGTCCACGATGAACCGGGAATACAGGATGGTGTCATAATTAAGGAAAATAAAGTCGTGATCCCCTCATCGCTACGTGACGAATACTACAAAGAGGCACACAGCGGTCACCCAGGAACTGATGCCACGCTGGCCCACGCACAGAACCTGTTCTACTGGCCTGGGATGGCCAAGTACATACGGGAAAGTACAGCCTCCTGCCCCACTTGCACAACACCAACAGAAACAGCCCTTACTGCAACAACTTCCACCAGCTCTGTCCTGGACATCGCTGGGGCCAGACATTTTCGAATGGCTCGGTAAACACTATCTTGTCCTGGTTGACTCTTATTCTAACTGGTTCCAACTCGACCTACTGACCTGCATCACGTCAGCATTTGTAAAATAAACACTTTTCTTCATTTGGCGCACCCGTCCGTTTGCAGACCGACAACGGTTGATAATTCACCAGCCACGCTTTCAAGCTCTTTGCTAACCGATGGAATTTCCACCATGTCAACAGCAGCCACAGTGTAACGGGCTCGCTGAACCAGCTGTCAGAAGCGGAAACCATCTAATGGAACGCGCACACCTTGCCAATTCAGACGTGCACCTCGACCTCTTAAATCTCAGGAACATTGCTAGACACGGAACCCTAGGCTCGCCGGCCCAGCGACCGATGTCCAGAACAACGAGACCTCCGATTCCGATTCTCCAGCAGAAGCTGATACCACAGGTGCTGAAGCCAGCTACAATCCAAAAGCGTATCCAAAAGAAACACGACATATTGAAACGGTCGCATGACAAGTCCAGAAAACCACTCAAACCTCTACTACCGGACCAAGTCGTTTGTTTACAAACGTCCATGGGACATTCCCGTCTGAGTAGCGTTGTCGGCCTGGCTGAAGAACCTCGATCCTACCCCGTGGACTATGATGGCACCATATACTGTAGGAGCCGCCAACATTTGCTTGTCGTGAAGGAACCACGTCCACCACCAGCCGGTCCTTATGCTCCACCACTGCAGTTCCAGACGTTTGCTGCCGTTCCTTCCACCAGCTCCAGCATGTCCTGTACCCCTCCACGACCGGCGGCTATAACTAACCACAAAAATATATCTCCTGCATGCTCCGCCTGTCGATGACCACGGGTGTCCCCTGCTGCTTTCTCGCTTACAGGTTCACCACCTCCTTTTAATCTTTCTGGCGAAGGAGGAGAGGACTTGATCCGTACGCGTTCGGGCCGTATTAGTAAACCACATGATAGATATGGCGAATATGTTTTAATTATTTTTTATTTTAATTTATTTTTTACCTTTTTTAAGAGCGATCAAATGAGACTCTTAAACACGAAAAATTCGGAAAAGAATTAAGAAGTAATCCATAGAAAAATAAAAAGAGAAAAAGAAATCAGAAGATATATTAAAAGTAAAACAAAGAGAGAAAAGGAATATACCAACTTCGTATTATTCCTCACCCCTCACCAGGCCCTGAAACCATTTATTTTCAGAATTCGGTTGCACCTTATACTTGTAGTAAGTCGATAAATGGAGACCAAATCTTTGCCTGCTAGAAGGAATCTCATATCTTCCAGGTGTAGCATTTAGAACATATTTGAAATCCACATATTTATTGTTGGTGTTGGGGCGTTTTTCCAGAATTTACGTATGAGTTTTTCCCATTATTAAACCGTAATTAGACTTCCGGTGGCGCTATGGAGTAGGAGAGACTCGCGCAAACTAGCTCCGTGAAAAAACCGAAAAAACGGGGTGAAAAGACAGATCCTACCTGCAGAAAACGGCACCGATTGTTTTGCAGTAAGCCCGTGACGTCATCAGGCGCGCGACACCGGCTGTATGTCGACTCAACATACTCCCCCCCCCCCCCCGCAAGACAAAAAACGGCAAGACTAAAGAGGTAGGCCCAACTGAAGCCTCGGCCTCAGGTTTAACAGCATCCCGAGAAGACATCTCAAAGAAGAAGAAAAAGACTGAGATGGAAGAATTAAAAACGTTCCTTAAGGAGGAACTTAAAAATCTTAGACAGAACTTTCAAGAGGTTAAAGAGGAGCTGACATCTTTTAAAAAAGAAATTATAGAACAAATTAAAGAAGATGTTACAGAGATTGTACACGAAGTCCTTGAAGACTGGAAATTAGATATGGAAAGAAATATGACTCAAAATGTTGAAGAAGTAAATGAAAAACTGAATAAGATGGAATCCAGATTTGATTCTAAACTTGAACCTATTCTCCTGACATTAAACCAACACCACAAGATTGTAAAAGAGCTTGAGGAACTTGCTGAGACAAGCACCGTAACTACAAAACAACTCATCACCGAGAATCAACGCCTATCAAAGTTATTGCATCAAATAACTGAAAAATGTACAGACTTGGAGGGACGACAGAGGCGTCAGAACTTAAGAATCGTGGGCATCCAGGAAGGCAGAGAGGGGACTCGTGACCCCCGTGAATTTGCTGCAGAAGTACTGAAAACAATTTTGAACATGGACCAGGCGCCATTACTTGCCCGAGCGCACAGAGTGCCGAGACGTCCCCCAAAGGTGGGCGACCGACCAAGAATAATGATAGTAAAGGTCCAATATGACCATGTATTGGATGACATGATGAGGAAAATTGGCAAAAGCAGAAATCTTGTATATGAAGGAGACAAGATTAGCGTATTCAGAGATTACCCTGTGGAAGTTGCTAAGAAAAGAGCGTTGTTCACAGAAACAAGAAGAATACTGAAGAACATAAAGAATCTGAGATATGGACTGTTATACCCCGCAACACTAAGAGTCAGTTACGAGAAGAAGGAATACTTCTTCATCAAGCACACGGAAGCATTTGAATTTGCCAAGAACATCGAGGACAAGATCGAAGATTGAAAAATATTCAACACTTAACACATACCTGGATACTGCTATCTCGCAGAGAAGATATGGAACTCTAAACTTTAAACTATTATATTTAAGAGTTGCCTAAAATTCGCAATAAGAATTGGGTATATTTCCTGCAACGGATATATAATACTAACATTCTAGTACTAACCTCTAACAACTATTAATAATCAAGAATATTAACTAACACTAACTAATGATAATAAGATTATTTAGATTATTTAAGAATTAACTAAAAGTATGAAATATAAGTAAAGTGTGATTCAGGTATTTTATAAAGAGAAATGTTTGGTGGCTCTCTCTCTGATGTTTTCGTTTTTGATTATTCTTTGATAAATGTTTATATTATACAAAACTAACATTTCAATTTGAGACTACTAATTATACCATTAATGGAATATAATCAATATTTCTTCCCCCCCCCACAAATTGTATGCATCGAATTGGAAACTTTCCTTTCAAGGAAAGTACGGAGCTAGTATTTTTATAAACCAAAAGCTACGGAAGTCCATAGATGCTTAGCCACATTAGGGTGGCTATCACTAACTGCACTAATTGTAGTTGTAGTTGCTTTTCTTTTTTACTTTCCACACTTTACTAACCCTATTTGCTATCACCCTTTTTTAAAAATCTTATATCATATTATATTTTGTATTTGGAATGGAATTGCATATTTTATTTAAGGAGATATGTTCGGATGGAAAACAGACGTGACATAAAATTCATCTACCTGATGTTCAAGTATAAGGTAGGGTTGAGTGTGCTGAATCATCTGCTCTACCACTTAATCACAAGATGCAAGACATGAATATAAAAATTGGGGGTGTGGGAATTAAATTCTGTAGTTGGAATGTTAAGGGAATGAATGAACCTATCAAGAGAGGCAAAGTGTTAGCTCATTTAAAATAATTGAAAACAGATATAATATTTCTCCAGGAGACACATCTTAAAAAGGAAGCACAAAACAGATTGAAAGCAAAATGGATTGCTAAAGCGCACCACTCTTCATTCTCACATAAATCAAGAGGTGTTGCAATATTAATTCGTAAAGGTATACCCTTTAAACATATATCAGCGATAGAAGACATCGAAGGCAGATATATTGTAATAATAGGGGAGTTATACTTTAAAAAGGTGACTCTCCTCAATGTGTATGGACCAAATTTTGATAGCCCTCTGTTTTTTAAGAGAATTCTTAACAATATCCCGGAAGGTACACAACAAAACTTAATAATCGGTGGAGATTTAAATTGCACTTTGGATGCTTGTTTGGATAGATCATCAACTCAAAGAAAACTAAAATCTCGATCAAGTGAATTTTTAAATTCATACATTAATACTACCAACTAATATTAAGGACGTTTGGAGAATTGAAAATCCATCGGGCCGAGAATATTCATTTTACTCACCAGTACATAAAACTTACTCAAGGATAGACTATTTTTTAGTAGATTCAAAACTTATCCCATTTACCTATAACTCACAATATCATAACATCATAATCTCAGACCACGCTCCATTAACATTTATGATCAAAGTAAACGGAATGGCAGAGACACAGTCACAATGGTGATTTAATCCCCAAATCTTAAAAGATAAGTCATGTAATGAATACCTAGTAAAACAGATTTAAATGTTTTTTTGAGGCTAACGATAGCCCTGAAATCTCTGCTTCCCTTCTTTGGGAAACATTTAAAGCATTTGTACGAGGAGAATTAATTTCTTCCCAATCACTTTTTAATAAAGAGAATAGGGCCAAACAACAGAAACTGGAAATAGAAATAAAGCAATTAGACACAGAAAATGCAACAGCACCATCCACGATAAAACACAATAAAATTGCAGTATTGAAATATAAATTAAACAAGATTTATTCAGACCAAGTTATAAAACTTTATCAACATACAAAACAATTAAATTTTGAATTTGGTGACAAACCACAAAAACTATTAGCGCGTCAACTTCGCAAATTGGATGGGGAAAAAACAATATACAAAATTAGAACAGACAAGGGAGAAACATTAACACTGCCTAAAGATATTAATGATAGATTTCTACAATACTACCAAAAATTGTATTAATCTAAAATAACAGAACAATCAACGGGAATGGAAACATTTTTACAGAATTGTAAGTTTGCGGGTCTAGATCAGAAAGAGAGAGAATTGCTAGGGGCTGAAATTACGATAAAAGACATAGAAGAATCAATAAAATCCTTAAAAAACGGAAAGTCTGCAGGACCCGATGGTCTAAATTCGGAATTTTATAAAAAAAATTATGATTTGCTTTCCCCACGCCTACAGACAATGTACAAATACGCTTATACTCAACAGAAACTTCCAGAAACTCTAAATGAATCTACAATCATACTTATACCAAAAACGGACAAGGATCTTGAAGACCCAGGTTCATACAGAGCTATAGCCCTCTTAAATACTGATCAGAAAATATTAACTAAGATTCTATCTAATAGATTGAGCTTAGTGATCAGCAAATTAATACATCCCGACCAAGCAGGGTTTATCCCCAAACGGTATTCATTTTATAATCTGAGAAGATTATTTTATATTATATACTCCAATAGAATCCCTAACGCAGAGCTAACAATTATCTCGTTAGATGCTGAAAAAGCATTTGACCAGGTAGAATGACCATATTTATTTTCGGTGATGGAAACATTTCAACTAGGAGAGAAATACTGTACATGGGTTAAATTGTTATATTCTAATCCAACAGCTAGAATATTAACAAACAAAATGTTATCAACTAAATTTAATCTCTCTAGAGGCTGTAGACAAGGATGCTCACTATCCCCACTATTATTTGCTCTTGCAATCGAACCCCTAGCAGAAATCGTTAGAAACCATCCAGGAATATTTGGATACAATACTAGAGACACAAGGAATACAATCGCCTTATATGCAGATGATATACTAATATATATTACAAAATTAGAAACTAGTATTCCAAACCTATTAAATCTAATAACTCAATTTGGTCAGTTTTCGGGATATAGAATTAATTGGAATAAAAGCGAAATCATGCCAATAACAAAATTCAATTTACATACAATACAACAATCCCCTTTTAAAATAGTTAAAGATAAATTTAAATACTTAGGAATCTATGTAACTAAGACATATACCTCTTTATTTAAACTAAATTTCCCACCCTTATTGAATAAACTACATAAGAATATTCAATACTGGAAAACACTCCCCATTTCTATGCTTGGGAGAATTAATGCTATAAAAATGTTTTTTTTTTACCGCAACTGCTGTACCTACTTCAATTAATTCCGATATATATCCCAAAAACTTTTTTCAAAAAAGTCGATTCCATTGTTACAAGTTTTGTCTGGGATTATAAGAATCATAGAATAAGTAAACAACATTTATGTAAATCAAAGATAAATGGAGGTTTGGCTTTGCCAAATTTCTTATTTTATTTTTGGGCAGTCCATATTAAAAACATGAATTTCTGGCTGGAAGAAATGGATCAACAACCAGATTGGCTAATGATGGAAAAGGAAGACTGTCTACCTTTTGAAATTGGACCGATCATATTTGTCCCCACAAAACTGCACAAAAAAACCTATAAAGAAAACCCCATAATACATAGTGGAATACGAATTTGGAAACAAATAAAAAAAGATTTAAAATTGAATAATATACCACTCTGCCTTCCCATTGTAAATAATCCTTTATTCAAATCATCCTTTATGGACAAAGGTTTCACACAATGGAAAAATTATGGAATCAAAAATAAAGGACATCTTTATGGGAAAGGTACTTTTCTTTCATTTCAAGAGTTACAACAGAATTATGGATTGCACTCAAATAATTTCTTCAGATATCTACAAATTAGAGATTATGTTAAATCGAATACACACGTCTACAGGAATAGGGAATCAGAAATTCTTGATGAATGTCTGAACAAGCATCCTAATACTGAAAAACTAATAGCTTATATTTATAACACCCTACTAAACAACGAGGTACCACCGACCGAACCATATAGATACAAATGGGAAAATGAAATAGGTCACCCTATCACGAAAGATATGTGGGACGAAAGTTTACAACAAATACATCAATGTTCATTAAATGCCAGACATACTTTAATACAATTCAAGGTCTTACATAGACTACACTACTCTAAAATAAAACTAAATAGAATCTTCCCACAAATCTCTCCTATTTGTGATAAATGTCTACATCTAGAGGCTAATTTAACACATACGTTTGCAAACTGTATAAAACTTAAACATTTCTGGACTGATATTTTTGAAATAACTTCAGAAGTTATTAATACAAAACTGGACCCAGACACAAAATTAATAATACTTGGAATATCAGAACAAAGCTTAACACTCACAACAAACCAAAGAAATGTCCTCAACTACAGTATAATAACCTGAAAAAAATTAATATTAAAATGTTGGAAAGGTCCTACAACCCCCACAATTAAAATGTGGATTACGGAAATGTCGGAGACCCTATACTTAGAAAGAATTAGACTTGTCTTAATGGACAAACAAGATCTTTTCCATAAAATTTGGGCTCCATTCTTTAACTATCTGAAGGGATAGATTGGCACAGCACGAGGACCCAACTGAAACTTGAACTCAGGAACAGATGAAAAGCTATACTTTATAACCTACGAACATATCTCCATTGACGTATTACAGGTAACCCATTCCACCTCCCTTGTTTTTCTGTTGTGTTTTTTTTTCTTTCTTTTTTATTTGTAACTTTCTATCCTCTCTTTTTCCCTCTTTCTATAAAAACTAAAAACACTAGAAGCAGAAGTAATTGATAATGGAATTTTTTTCTAATGTATGACTGATGTATATGAAAAGTTTTTTTACAATAATATGTAACTACATTTTATAATATGTCTACTTCTAATAAATAAATTTAAAAAAAACAAAAAAAACCGTAATTAAGTAGGCTCTTTTGGGAGGCAGATAGCTCAGGGCTGCCTTCTATTGTTCCAAAAATAATCAATTCTGCATTCGGTTTCAGTTTTACTTAAAAAAATTTTGTGAACATTTCAAAAATGTCATTCCAAAATGTTTTGATTTTTATACAAAAAACAAAGGAATGTGCTATAGTTGCTTCTTGGGATAGACATTTATCACAAATGAGGAGACATTTGGAAAACGTTTAATTATTTTAGTTTTTGAGTAATATAGTCTATGTAAGGTTTTAAATTGAAGTAGAATTTGTCTTACGCTAATCGAGCATTTGTGCACATATGTTTATCTCACCTCTCTTTCGAAATTTTTATAGATAGTTATTGTTCCCAGTCTCTTCTAATTCTATCGGATGGTGGTATTTCTATATTTAAGATGATCAGGGATAGTACCAAAACAAAATATGAAGCGTACAAATTAGCCAGAAAAAGCAGCCTACCAGAGGACTGGGAGAAATTCAGAGTCCAGCAGGAGAGGACAAACGGCTTAATTAGGAACGGAAAAATAGATTATGAAAGAAAACTGGCAGGGAACATAAAAACTGACTGCTAAAGTTTTTATAGATATGTGAAGAGGAAAAGATGAGTTAAAACACATGTAGGTCCCTTGCAGTCAGTAACAGGCGAATTGATCATGGGGAACAAGGACATGGCAGGGCAATTGAATAACTACTTTGCATCTGTCTTCACTAAGGAAGACATAAATAATCCGCCGGAAATAGCAAGGGACCGGGGGTTAAATGAGATGGAGGAACTGAGTGAAATCCAGGTTAGCCGGGAAGTGGTGTTAGGTAAATTGAATGGATTAAAGGCCAATAAATCCCCAGGGCCAGGTACGTTGTATCCCAGTGTACTTAAGGAAGTAGCCGCATGAATAGTGGATGCATTAATGATAATTTTTCAAAACTCTTTAGATTCTGGAGCAGTTCTTGTGGACTGGATGGTAGCTAATGTAACCCCACTTTTTTAAAAAGGGAGGGAGAGAGAAAACGGGGAATTACAGACCAGTTAATCTAACATCGGTGGTGGGGGAAAATGCTGGTGTTAGTTATTAAAGATGGGATCGAAGCACATTTGGAAAGTGGTGAATTCATTGGACAAAGTCAGCATGGATTTATGAAAGGCAAATCATGTCTGACGAATCTTATAGAATATTTCGAGGATGTAACTAATAGAATGGATAAGGGAGAACCAGTGGATGTGTTATATCTGGATTTTCATAAGGCTTTTGACAAGGTCCCCCATAAGAGATTAGTATGCAAACTTAAAGCACGCGGTATTGGGGGTTCAGTCTTGATGTGGATAGAGAACTGGCTGGCAGACAGGAAGCAAAGAGTAGGAGTAAACGGGTCCTTTTCAGAATGGCAGGCAATGACTAGTGGGGCACCGCAAAGCTATTTACAATATATATTAATGATCTGGATGAGGGAATTGAATGCAACATCTCCAAGTCTATGGATGACACGAAGCTGGGGGCAGTGTTAGCTGTGAGGAGAATGCTAGGAGCCTGCAAGGTTACTGGGATAGGTTGGGTGAGTGGGCAAATGCATGGCAGATGCAGTATAATGTGGATACATGTGAGGTTATCCACTTTGGTGGCAAAACAGGAAAGTAGACTATTATCTGAATGGTGGCCGATTAGGAAAAGGGGAGATGCAACGAGACCTGTGTGTTATAATGCACCAGTGATTGAAAGTATGCATGCAGGTGCAGCAGGTAGTGAATAAATCAAATGGTATGCATTTATAGCAAATGTATTTGAGTATAAGAGCAGGGTGGTTCTTCTGCAGTTGTATAGGGTCTTGGTGAGACCACACCTGGAGTATTGCGTACAGTTTTGGTCTCCTAACCTGAGGAAATACATTCTTGTCCTAGAGGGAGTACAGAGAAGGTTCACAAGACTGATTCCTGGGATGGTAGGACTTTCATATGAAGAAAGACTGGATAGAATCGGCCTGTACACGCTCGAATTTAGAAGATTGAGGGGGGATCTTATAGATACTTACAATATTGTTAAGGGGTTGGACAGGCTAGATGCAGGAAGATTTTTACCGGTGTTGGGGAAGTCCAGAACCAGGGTCACAGTTTAAGGATAAGAGGGAATTATCTTAGGACGGAGATGAGAAAATCATGTTTTACACAGAGAGTGGTGAATCTCAGGAACTCTCTGCCACAGAAGGTAGTTGAGGCCAGTTCATTGGCTATATTTAAGAGGGAGTTAGATGTGGCCCTTGTGGCTAAATTGATCAGGGGGTATGGAGAGAAGGCAGGGATGGGATACTGAGTTGGATGATTAGCCATGATCATATTGAAATGCGGTGCATGCTCGAAGGGCCGAATGGCCTACTCCTGCAACTATTTTCTATGTTTCTACGTGTCTATGATGTTATACAAGTGTGATGTTAAATTAGCTGATTCGGCCTTTGTATTCATTGCTTCGTCCAATAAATCTGGAGACAAGTTATGATATTCTTGTGTATATTTTTTCAAATAGTCACATATTTTAAAATATTTAAAATATTGATTATTTCTCAAATTTTATTTAGTTCTTGGAATGATAGTAAGTTTCCAGTTTGATACATGTCTCCAAACGTTTTAATTCCTATTATTTTCCAGTGTATAAATGATTTATCTATAATAGATGGTTTAAACGACGGATTATTAACTATTGGAGAAAGAAGCGATAAATTTCTTAATTTTAAGGTTAATTTTATTTGTTTCCAAATTCTAATTGTACTATGAATAATTGTATTTTTTATTGTATTTTGTATTATTCAGGTTTATTGGTGAGAGGAGGATCGCTCCTATATTAAAGGGGAACAACCCTCTCCTCCATTTCTATCTAATCCACCTGCTGGGCAGAGTTGTCCAACAGGTGAATCACAGTTTTGATATTTACTGCCAAATAATAGTACAAAAAATTAGGAAGTGTTAATCCACCAAATTCTTTAGGTTTACTGAAGTGTGTTCTTTGTATTATGTGGGATTTATAGTCCCATATAAAGTTTGTAATATCTGAGTCCAGTTTTTTTCTTAAACTTTGTTGGTCGGTATATTGGTATTGACTGGAATAGAAATAAAATTTGTGGTAAAAAGATCATTTTTATAGCATTTATTCGACCTATTAAAGACATCGGAAGAATTTTCCAAAATCAGAGCGTTTAATTTATTAAGTATAATTTGCGTTAAACAAAACTTTATATTTTCCAGTGATTTCGAATCCCAAATATTTAAATTTTTCAGTAGCAATTTTAAGAGGGAATTTTAAAATTGAGTCTCGGGGTTTTATCGTCGTAATTTCACTTTTATAACAAATTATTCTGTATGCTGAAAAGGATCCACATTCCTCTATTAGCTTTAGTATATTTGTTATACTAATTTGGGATTTGGTGATGTATAGTAGTACATCATCTGTGTATAATAATATTTTATTCTTTGAGTATTTTGTATTATAACCATGGATATTCGGGTGTGTTCTAATGATTTCAGCTAGAGGTACTATTACAAGAGCAAATAACAGCGGTGATAGTGAACATTCCTGTCTATTGCCCCATGATAATTGAAATTTCGGGGACAATATGTTGTTAGTTAATATTCTAGCAGTAGGCCTGTTATATAATAGTTTTATCCATGAGATAAAATTCTCTCCCATTAGAAATGTTTGCAATACTTTAACCACGTAGTCCCATTCCACTTGATCGAATGCTTTTTCTGCGACCAATTAAATAATTGATGTCTTGTTCTTCAGTTATAAATAGAAACATAGAAAATATGTGCAGCAGTAGGCCATTCGGCCCTTCGAGCCTGCACCGCTATTCAATATGATCATGGCTGGTCATCCAACTCAGTATCCTGTACCTGCCTTCTCTCCATACCCCCTGATCCCTTTCGCCACGAAGGCCATATCTAACTACCTCTTAAATATTGCCAATGAACTTGCCTCGACCACCTTCTGTGGCATACAATTCCAGAGATTCACCACTCTCTGTGTAAAAAAATGATTTTCTCATCTTGGTCCTAAAAGAATTCCCCCTTATCCTTAAACTGTGACCCCTTGTTCTGGACGTCCTCAACATTGGGAACAATCTTCCTGCATCTAGCCTGTCCAACCCCTTAAGAATGTTGTATGTTTCTATAAGATCCCCCCTCAATCTTCTAAATTCTAGCGAGTACAAGCCGCGTCTATCCAGTCTTTCTTCATTTGAAAGTCCTGACATCCCAGGAATCAGTCTGGTGAACCTTCCCTGTACTCCCTCTATGGCAAGATATCTTTATCTTTTTTGAGTATTAATGAAATCCTTGATTCCGCTAATGTTTCTGGTAATATTTGTTCTTTAAAAGCATATGTGTACATTTTGTGTAAACGTGGTGTAATTATCTCATAAAAACGTATAAAATTCATGACTGAATCCATCTGGTCCTGGTGTTTTTCCATTCTTTAATTAGTTATTGTTTCTTCTATTACCTTAATTGAAATGTGTTGCTAGTTCCTCTTGTTCACTCAAGTTAAGTTTCGGGAGATTACATTTAACCAGGAACTCTGTAACTTTAGTATTGTCTGCTAGCGTTTTAGTTGTATATAAATTCTGATAAAATTGAGGGAATCTTTTATTAATATCATTAGGCAGTGTTAACAATTCCCCTTTAATCTGATTTAATCTTTAAAATCGTGTGTGCTTTTTCACGTTTTTTTCAATTGGCGTGCGAAAAGTTTATCCCCAAATTCAAATCCCCAAAGTTTGTCCCCAATTTCCTGTTTTGTATTTTGAAATAGTCTTATAACTTTTGCTGATAATATTTTATTTTATTTAAATGTCAGTATTGTTATTTTATTATGTTTATCTATAGTTGGGTCTTTAGCATTATCTAGACCCAATTGTCTAATTTGTTCTTCTAATTGCCTTTGTTCATTCTTATTCTTTTTATTTTGAAAAGCTTGACTTGAAATTATAGATCCTCTAATAAATGCTTTGAAAGATTCCCATAGTAAAGCGGGTGGAATGTCTGGGGTGTCATTGGTCTAAAAAAAAAAGTTCAATCTGTTGTTTTAGATATATACCCCCTTGTGGATCATTAAAAATTTGAGGATTAAACCTCCAAAACTATTTTTTTGGTAGACATTCCTTCAAGTTTTAAAAAGAAAGTTAGCGGGGAGTGGTCAGAAATAATGCTGTTGTGATATTTTGGGTTCATTGTATATGGGATTCATTTTGTGCCCAAATAGTCTATACGTGAGTATGTTTTGTGTACCATAGAATAACACGAGTATTCCCTTCCGACCGGGTTCGCGATTCTCCAAACATCTGTTGTATTTATATTTTTTATGTATGTATTTAGGAGTTCACTAGTTTTAGATTTTGTGTTACCCCTCTGTTTTTGTATAGATGTATCCAGGTACGGGTCTAAAACGCAATTTAAGTTTCCCCCAATTATAACATTTTGGTAATTAAACTCTGAAATTATATTCAAGGTGTTATTAAAAAATTGGGGAAAATCAAAATTGGGCGCATATATATTTACCATGGTAATTGGAGAAGTATGGATCTCTCCGGTAACTATGAGATATCTCCCTTCCTTATCTGTTATGATATCCTTTGATTTGAATGGTATGCCTTTACGAATAATAATTGCCGTACCTCAGGATTTCGAGATATATGAACATTGATATATTTGGCCTATCCAATTTGCCCTCAGTCTAGCCTGATTTTGGGATTTGAGATTAGTTTCTTGTAAGTAAATTATGTCTGAATTGAGCGATTTCAATTGTGCGAATATCTTACCCCTTTTAATAGGCTCGTTAGCACCTCTTATGTTCCAACTGCAAAATGTGATTCATCCAAGTTGCTTTTATATGAAGAAGGGTTTCGGCCCGAAACCTTGCCCTTTTCCTTCGCTCTATAGATGCTGCTGCACCCGCTGAGTTTCGCCAGCTTTTTTGTGTACCTTCGATTTTCCAGCATCTGCTATTCCTTCTTAAAAACGTATTTTGTTTATCGTCTGGCATTTTAAATTATTTTAATACCAACGAATCGTATGGTACAATCAATACCTCAGGTCTCTGGATGTTGGGGGGGGGGGGGGGGGGGGGGGCATTTGCGCTATAAAATTCTGTTTGTACATCCCTTTTAAGATTATCCTTAAAAAAACAAGTAAGTGCGACATTTTGTCATTATAAAAATTGAAACTGTCATATCACAGTGTCTAAAATAGCGACACTGTAACAACTCGAATTTTGTTGACTTCCATTGTTGTTAACATACAGTTAGCTCCGCTCCATTAAATAGTCTTGCAATAGGGTGGAGCGACCATTTCAAAATCTAATATATCTCACAGTTACAATATATATATATATATATATATTTAGTTAAGTCTCATCTAATTAAATGTTCAACTTATTTAACATTTACTTATCTAACATTTACTTATGCTAACAGTTTTTCCATATGCTTGTCATTCAGTAATAATGAACTGTTGATTGGAAGGGGTTAACCAGAGACAGGTTCTTGGCTGTATGCCAAGTGCCGGAGTCTAGACCCCTCCTCCCAGACCTAAATGGAACTGAAGCCTATTATCTGAATTAGTTTTTTAGTCTGTTTATATCTGAATATGTTTAAATTCTAAAGACATGTGTGCTTACTATACTCACTCTTTACGGGGAAAGATGTAGATTGGTTTATGCATGAGAACCAATCATAGTAGAATAGCATCACTAACCCCACCCTACTGTACGATTTATACTAACACCCACTTCCTGCAGTGGTCAGTCTTGGAAACGGTCATGATGTTCTAACAACTAACAACCTGCTCTACCACTATAGTTTGACTACTGATTAAAGATGATCTTGGATTTCAGATTGTATTATTTAGTCATTTACAGGCCCGCGCGCAGAGCTCGGATTCAGCCGCGGGGCTTGCTTACCATCACCCGGCAGGGTCACAACATCGGAGGCATGGATGGCCTCAGCGCAGGGGGAGAGCAAGGAGGGAAGATACACTGACTTTGAGACTTTTTCCATCCATTACAGTGAGGAGGTGCCTGGTGGACTCATTGTGGTGGGTGTTAAAACTGTGTTTTGTTATTTTATTCTATGTTATGACTGCAAGGTTAATCTACATAGAGAGAGATGTCGAGAGAGGGTGAAGAGAGAGAGAGAGTGAGAAAGGACGAGAGACAGACAGAGAGAGAGAGAGAGAGAGAGAGAGAGAGAGAGAGAGAGAGAGAGCGAGCGAGAGAGAGAGAGAGAGAGAGAGAGAGAGAGAGAGAGAGAGAGAGAGAGAGAGAGCGAGAGAGAGAGAGAGAGAGAGAGAGAGAGAGAGAGAGAGAGGGGAAGAGAGGGGAAGAGAGAGAGAGAGAGAGAGAGAGAGTGAGAGAGATAGAGAGAGAGAGAGAGATAGATGGGGGACTGCGAGTTCTGCGAGTCGGCAGCCCTGCTAGTAGCGCGTTCGTCATTTCGACTTTATGGGGGTTTTTGGTGTGTCCAAATGTTAGTTTAGGTGTCTCTCGTGGAAGGGGTGGTGAGGGGTAAAGGGGGGAAACAGCTTTTCGGTCGTCTCCTCGAAGGGAGGCGACCATTTCCTTCTCGCCTCCCTCGCGACCTAACAGCTTGGATTAGAGCCGCCTTTCCCGGTGTCGGGTCCAGAGCTTCAGCAGTGGGCGCATCGTGGCTTTTTTCATCGCGGAGAGGGCGAGCTCTTGCGGGGGGTCGCCAGAGAGGAGTGTTCCGATCGCTGGCCTGGTAACTTTGACCGTGCGGAGCCTGGGATCCCTTGCCGGGGAGCGCCGGAGAAGAGCTCCGACCGCCGGCCTGCAACCTATGACATCCAGAAACCGCCGTCTCCGGTAGGAAAGTGCCGATTCGGGCTCTCCAAGGCCCGTAGTGTGTTCGACCGTCCCGACGTCGGTGTTTCGATCATCCCGACGATGGGGGCCTGTTCATCCGGCCGTTCGTAGCGGCGAGTACGGAGGTTCATGGCCCCGACCACGGATGAACAAAGGAGGAAGACTGACTGAAATGTGTTGCCTTCGACCACAGAAAATAATGCAGTGGTGGTATTTGTGCTTGATTTTATTGTGTATTGTGCGTTCTTTTTTTTCCAATTGTATCGCTGCTGGCAAATTCATTCCACTGCACCTTCGGTGGTGCATGTGACGAATATGGCGTGACGATGAATCGTAAATATGATCATCGACTGATGCATAATAATGTTTGCTGCGGCCGAGACAGCAGCCTGCGCACCGGGCAAATCCTGGGTACAGGGGGGTAGCCGCGTGCTACCGTGTCCAGGTGAACTGAGACGTAAGCTGCTCATGGTATATGGACGGGAAAGGAATGGAGGGTTATGGTCTGAGTGCAGGTAGATGGGACTAAGGGAGAATAAGTGTTCGGCACGAACTAGAAGGGCCCAGATGGCCTGTTTCCGTGTTGTAATAGTTATATGGGTACATGGTCATGTGTTCACATCGCCATGTGTTTGGGTCAGTATGGATGACGCACAGTCTTGGATTATTGTAACATACAGCTGACTAGTGACGCGATCTAGAACTGGGCTTTCTTTTTGCCCGGGCTTACAATCACCGACCTGTTAACTTTAAACATTCACATAGATTAGCCATCATAACCTTTATACAAACTGCCTGGTCTGCATGCCCTTCCGCTGCCTTTAGTGTCTGCCATATCTGATGTTCCATAGTATTCATCCACTTCTGTTGTTCGGCCGGTGACAGAGGCGACATAGTCATGGTCACGGTCCGTAGCCTGATAATATTCTACCGTTATGCAGTCTACAAAGTCCTGAGAGGTCTTATGGCGATTTGGGGCTTTATCCCGTATCATACGTTGTTCATATGGTTTCCATGGTCTGTATATCTGCATGGTGTCTTCCTGATCGTCTTGTCCTGCCCTAGGGTGTGGCACAGCTCTCATAGAGAGGTTCTGCACAGCCCCTTTTCTCGGTTTGGTTTTTACTCGCTGCCCGATTCATCTCTCTGGGCCAATCGGAAAGGTGTGTGCACTTTCTACTTCCTCGCTCATTCCTTCCTCTAGTTCTTCCCGTCTGGGTATTCCCGCTTTGCTCCCAATTCTGGGGAGCTTCGTAGCAATGGAGCATCGGGTATATAGGTGTTACTACCGTAGTTGCTACAGGCAAGGTTGCAATCGCAGCCGGTGGGGAATATGGAGGTGGGCATCTCCCGGGATTTTCCAAATCTTCATCTTCAATACCAAACAGGTTCGCCGTGCCAGACATAAGGTTTCCTCCGGAGGACTCAATAGCACCGGGTTCCTTTATGAACCATTACCTGTGTCCCACCTTCCGTCTGTCCCTGAGTACTTTTCTCGTGTTCCTCTGCCCACAGGCATTCTATGTGCAACACTTTCCATCATTTCATAGTGGCATCCTTGTTCCTTAACTCTATCCCTCTCTTACACGCATTATCCACCCAACCCCGATCCCTACTCTCCTCGTGCTTCTTCTCTGCCTCTTCTTTCCATTCCTTAATTCTCCTTTTCCATTTATTTCCTGCGTCCCTTCACCATATCAACATCTCTGCTCTTTTAATTGTCTCTACATTCCAAGTGCCTCCGACTAACCAGCATTAATCTCCCAAACGTTTTGTCAACTTAAAACTTAACACTCAATAATCTATATTACTTTAACTTTTCCAATAACACACATGTTGTTGTACGGGCCTTCCCCTGTCATTTCTGTCCAAATTATTCCCCGTAGCCGCGAGTCTCTCTCAGCCCGGATATTTTGTGAGACAATCACCGACTACTTTCCTAGTAGCAAAATACCTTACCGGCTACTCTCCTAGTAGCAAAACATCTTACTAACTACTTTCCTAGTAGCAAGATACACATTTGCGACAAACCTTTTTACTTTACCATGCCCAATCGCCGACCACTCTCTTTGTAGCAAAAACATACACAATTGGTCTTACTTTCGTCATCTCTATCTAAGGACCTCGGCAGGGAACCAGATCAACCTCTGACGAGGGACCACAGATGTTCCCCGGAGCTTATTTATCTATTTATCTATTTATTTATTTATCTATCTATTTATTTATTCCGAACAAGTAAAGACATTAACGACATTAATATTAACAAAATCGAAATCATCAAACAATTGGACATTACAATCAATATTTACAAAGCAATGAGAAGAACAAAATCAAAGTTCCAATGTCCAACTCTGTGTCTGTACAAGCTCGAAAAGGAGTGAGAAGAAGAATAACTTATTAAATCTCACCCCTTTTCCCCAACACTTCTACCATATTTAAAAATCAATTCATTACTAATAATAATACTACCCTAGGCAATTTCCCATAATACCTACAGACATATATATACATACAACTATTATGTACATACAAACTTCATAACTGAAGTACCCAAACATAAGTAAACAATAGTAAAGCAATAGATAAACACTAACCCCCACTTGTCAACCATCCCCTCCATCCCTGTACACCTTGAGAATTATTTTTTTATATATCATTTTAAAATGATTCATGTTTGTGCATTGCTTCAATTCCCCGTTCAATTTATTCCACACTCCTACTCCACAAACCGAAATACAAAAGGTTTTTCTAGTCGTACGGACTTTTTGTTTCTTAAAGTTAAATATTCCTCTTAAATTGTAACCCCCCACACGCTCGTTAAATAATTTTTGAATGTTTCCAGGTAAATTTTTATTTTTGGCCCTAAACATTATCTGAGCTGTTTTGAATGTAACCAAATCTTCTAATTTTAATAATTTTGACTCTAAAAATAATGGATTCGTATGACCCAGATACTTAGCATTATGGATAATACGAATTGCTCTTTTTTGCATCATGGTTAATGAGTGTATCGAATTTTTATAGTTATTACCCCAGACTTCTGCACAATAATTTAAGTAGGGTAAAATCAATGAACAATAAAGAATACGGAGTGATTTGTAATCCAGAGCTTGCTTGGCTTTGTATAATACAGAGATACTTTTTGACAATTTAAGTTTACATGTTTAATATGTGATTTCCAGCTTATTCTATCGTCAATTATAACCCCAAGAAATTTATTTTCATGCACTCTTTCAACTTCCACCCCATTTATCTTTATACTTACTAGTGTATTTATTCTACAATTACCAAATAACATTATTTTAGTTTTACTCAGATTTAATGAAATTTTATTCCTATCAAATCATATTTTCAATTTACCCATTTCTTTTATTATTTTATCCAATAGCTGTTTTAAATTTTCCCCAGAACAAAAAATATTTGTATCATCTGCAAACAAAACCAGCCTCAAGACATTGGACACATTACAAATATCATTTATGTACATGATAAATAATTTTGGGCCCAGCACTGACCCCTGTGGTACACCACACACAATGCCCAAGCATGTAGAATTATGACTACCCAGATTTACAAACTGTTGCCTGTTACTTAAGTAGCTTTTAATCCAGTCCAGTACTATTCCTCTAATTCCATACCTCTCCAATTTTTTTAATAAAATATCATGATTAATTGTATCAAATGCTTTTTTTATGTCAATAAATATCCCAGCTGCATATAATTTCTTATCAATGGCGTTTGTGATGTCTTCAATTAATTCTAGTATTGCAAGTGATGTTGATCTATTTGTTCTGAATCCATATTGACTTTCTGTGATTAATTTATTCTTTTCTACAAATTTGTCTAATCTATTATTAAACATTTTTTCTAATATTTTGGAAAATTGTGGGAGTAAGGAAACAGGTCTATAGTTTGTAAAATGATGCTTGTTCCCAGTTTTGTATATTGGTATTATTTTTGCTATTTTCATTTGAATTGGGAAAGTACCGGTTTGGAAGGATAAATTACAGATGAATGTTAAAGGTTTGGCGATCCCCTCAATGACCATCTTAACTAGCGACATGTCAATGTCGTTGAAATCGGTAGATTTTTTATTTTTACATGTTTTGACAATATCCAACAGTTCTTTTTCTTCTACTGCCGTAAGAAACATAGAGCAGGATTTCTCTCCACTAAATTCTCAGGAGTTTCTCCAGATGTCCCTGAATCGGGGATTTGTTTAGCCAGGTCTGGTCCAATATTTACAAAACAATTATTAAAACTATTAGCTATATCTTCCATATTGTAATTTTCCTTATCCTTATCAATAAAATACTTCGGGTAATTTGTTTTCCCCGGACCATTTCTGATAATGCTATTAAGTATGCTCCATATTCTTTTTATATTGTCTTTATTGTCATCTAATTTCTTCTTATAATAATCTTTCTTGCTTTCTCTTATGATGTAAGTTAATTTATTTTTATACTTTTTATAAGCTTTTTATAAGCTTTTTATTGAGCTTCAACGGGAGTTCGGTATTAAAAGGTCAGATTAGAGCCCAGTTTTCTCCCTGTCCAGTCCCGGTCACTCTGCAGCCTCTGACACAGTCATCCGTTGACGGTCCCAGTGAGATCCTGGCGATTATACAAAAACGATAAAGCTCCTTTACGTAAAAACAGACAACACACAATGGGGTAGGTAAACCAACTCAAGCTTTACTGAATCAACAGCCGGCAGAAGAGACGGGGTTGCATCAGTCAAGTAAGCAACAGACACTTGACTTCCCCGAGCCGCCACTTCAATGAAGAAAGACTCGCAGGGTGTTTTATGGTGTGTATCACTTTGTAACTTTCCAAAGCCATGTCAGGATCACAAGATGCAGCAACCCAGGAGAGTTGATTGTCTGTCTTATCAATTGGTCCTCAGGTCAAGACATTCAAAAGGCATTAACTATGGCCCCAATATACAGCAATCTAGGCCAAGTTAGGTCATGTCTTTCTTATCAGTTGGTACCTTCCCACTAGAGAAAGCCTGCTTAAGGAGCCACTCCCAATTTACATCGCCACAATTCCCTGTATTTGCATCAATTCCCTGAATAAATCACAACCTGCCTCAGCGGGCATTTCACTTGGCTGATGTCATCTGATTGCGAATCATTTCAAAATAGCTATTTTTAATTATGTTCAAATTCAGTGTCCCGGTAGAGTAGGGAAATGGTATAAAGTGTCCGGGAATTTTCCGCCACCGCATTTCATTTCATTCCGAGAGATTACCTGTTGCTCACGGGGACACGTCGCTGGACAGAGAACATGGGAGAAACGCTTATGGAATATCACAGTGTGCAGAGAATCTTGTACGTGATCACTGCTGCCATTGGAGTCCCTGGTAAGTCAGCAGAACAATTCAAGGTTTATAACTCCATGTGTGAACCGGTGGGGTTCTTGGTTCTTGGTTTCTTGGTCCTCCAAAATATTCCAAATGGAATTGAATCTGGAGGCGGTCGAGGGAGGACTTAAGCCAGAAAAGGGTTATTGGGAAGAAAGAGCTACCTTAAATTTAGTTGCATCTGGTTGAGTAACTAATGTAGGGTGGAGATTATTCCATGCTTTAATTATGCGGGGGAAGAACGAATTGCTGTACACATCTGTCTTGGTAGCTGGACTCACAAATTGGATCGAATGCCCTCGACTAATTGGTTTGGGTTTGGTGTAGGTCTTGTAATCTATGTCAAGATGACCATTTAACATTTTGTAAAAACAGGTCAAACAGTGAACTTCACGTCTGTCTTGGAGAGGGTTCCACCCCAGAGAGTTCAGAAGTTTGGTAACACTCGCTTCTCTCTCATAGGTGTTAGTAACAAATCGAGCTGCCTGTCTTTGGACACGTTCGATGGAAGAAATATTTTTATTTGTGTATGGGTCCCATGCTGCAACTGCGTAGATCAAATGAGGTCTAACGAGCATGAAGTATAGCTTCTCCTTGACAGAAGTTGAACAATGATGAAAGTGTGATCCTGATTCTGATCATGTTACAAGTTTCCCCGCTGATATTCGTTGTACAAGAATATATGAAGTATATCAATCCCCTCAATATATCAGTATATCAATCCTCTCAGTGAAATATGTTTGAACTAGCGCTGTGATTTTTCGTATTTTCAGACAGCCAAAACTAACCCTTTTTTTCTCATCGACGGGATACACTAGAATGTTGTTCTTGCCCAGAGTTGTTGTCCCAGTGCTCGGGACAGGCAGCTCTCCGGGAGGGACGGTGTGACTGGGAGGGGTTTACATTGTGAAGTTCACTGTGACTGAGTTAGTGATCTGGATGAACACCCGCTCATGTGGACAAGTCTCACTGTGGAGTCTGTCTGTCACAGTCGGATTCCACCGCCTGTTGGTCAATAATTGGATCGATCTCCTGAACCAGTGGCCGCGGATCTGCCGGCGTGTGTTGTTACCGAACTGAATGAATCCATTAACGGAGCCACTCTGCTGCCGGATTCTAAGTTGTCCCTGCCTACCCTCTGGAAATCCCCTCGTTCCTAGAGCCCTGATTAAACTCGGCCGGTCACGGTTAGATCTGTGAAACCGGCCCCATCAGAGACTTGGAGCAGCAGGGTTAACCCTGAAAAGACAATTGCGCCTATTGTAGCGGGTGGATTCTCGTTCCCTCCCTCCTCGCCCTTTACCCCGCACGCCCGTCGCCATATCTCTTCTCCCCTGAAGCAGGCAGGCAGGTCGGGCACAGTCGGAGCCGGCTCTGATTTTGTTAAACTTGCAGCCGCGCACCGACTCCAACACTCCCGATCTTTAGCTGAAAGTCGAGCCGTGTTCACCCTCCGAGAATATGTTAAGTAAATGCCAAGTGTCCTTTACATTCACTTTCCGCAGTTAATTTAGTGGCGATTGTGATCCTATCCCGGGGAAAGTGCGGCCTCTCCACCTGCACCACTCGCTACCTAGTGGCCATGGCAGCGGCCGATCTACTGGTCCTTATCACCGAGGTCATTTTGCATCGGCTCCGATATTATTACTTTTATTGGAGTTTCCTGTCCATCACCCCTGTGTGCAACGCTATCGTTGTAATGAGGTATGCAGCTACACATTGTTCTGTCTGGTTCACCGTCACTTTCACCTTTGATCGGTTTGTCGCCATTTGTTGCCAGAAACTGAAAACTAAATATTGCACCGGGAAAACTGCGGCTGTGGTTCTGGCAACAGCCGGCGTTCTGCTCTGTCTGAAAAACGTTCCCCGCTACTTCACAAAAGGACCCGAGATAATCATCGACAATTTCCCGTGGGGCTGTGCCATGTTGGCCAGTTATTTTACTGACCCCGGGTGGGTGGCATTTGACTGGATCGACACAGTTTTAACTCCGCTCCTCCCTTTCGCTGTAATCCTGCTGCTCAACGCTCTGACAGTCCGGCACATTTTAGTGGCCAGTCGGGTCCGCAAGAGGCTGGTGGGTGAGAGCAAGGGGGAGAACCGCAGTGACCCGGAGATGGAGAGCAGGAGGAGGTCTGTGGTTTTACTCTGCACCATCTCCGGCAGCTTCATCCTCCTGTGGCTGACGTTTGTTGTATTCTTCGTCTATTATCAGGTTACCGGAATTGGGACTGACCTGAAAGATTATGAAAATATATTTTTAAACGTCGGAACTTTGCTGAGGAATCTCAGCTGCTGCACGAACACATTTATTTACGCGGCGACTCAGTCCAAGTTCAGGGAACAGGTGAAGAGCGCGGTGAAATATCCTCTCAGCTCAGTGCTTCGGCTCATTAAAATATCCCCGCCCTGAGTGCATCCCAGAGGCGGCTGCAGTCTCTCCGCTCCGGGTTCCGACTCCGGACATTCACCGCCGGATCTTCCAGGTGTCAGTCCCGGGAGGATGATCCCATCGACGGCCCCGCTCCACGACCTCCAGACCGTCACAGCGAGATCTGTCACATTTCCCCAATCGTCCTGTCTACCTCCGCTGTGGGGACCGGTCTGGGATAAACTCTGCCATGGGACCAATGATCCCATCTCACTCCGCGGATCGCTTCTGCCTCTTGCACTTTGGTATAACCATCCCCAGAATGATTCTCCAATCTCGCACTAGTGACTGGTCCAGTTGGTGTGCCCTTCCCCCAAGGTCCACTGTCCCATCTCATGGCGCCAGAGAGTCACGGGGTCATGAAGTACACAAACATCTTCAGACCAACGCGTCCACTCCAATTCAATATGTCCCTTCTATCCCAGTCCCACCTCCCGTGTTTGTCCAACATCCCTCTCAATGTTTGGTTGTAATAGCAGATGCCTCTTCCAGCTGGTTCTATACACTCCCCATCCTGTGTGTAGGGGGATTTAGTGCTATATTGTGCTATACTTGTACCCGGTATCTGACGTCACGCAGAGAGCCCCAGACACAAAGTAAACCAGCTCGCAGTTTAGTGACGTGTCTTCCTAACATGTCGATTTATTAAAGGCCTTATCGGCCTACATCGGGAAACACTGAGGGGACCCCGCTCTCGCTCCTCTCTTTCCGCTTTCTCCCTCCTCCCCCCCCCCCTCTCTCTCTCCCCCCTTATCTCTCCATCTCTCTCTCCGCCCCCAGTCTTTCTGTCCCTCACTTATCACTCTCTCACCCTCACATCTTCGGAAAGAAGGGAGTGAATATTCTGCAGCGTGACTCTAGAGAGATCGGAAAAATGCTGAAAAGCAGAACCTCCAGGGTTGTTATATCCGGTTTGCTTCCAGTTACTCGTGTGGGCGAGAGCAGGAACAGGGAGATACGGGACCTGAATGTGTGGCTAAGGAACTGGTGCAGGGGGGAGGGGTTTAGATTCTTAGATGGAGTGAGGGGGAACTGTACAAAAGGGACGGATTGCATCTTAACAGGTGGAGGACCAGCATTCAGGTTTACCACTGTTACACGGGTGGGTTTTCATTGAATAAGGGGGGTGGGGTGTCAAATGGGATAGTCGAGGATGGAGTTAAAGGAAAATTGTTTCTTAAATGTGTGAGCAGAGAGACAGAGGGATGTAAAATGATGGTAGAAGCAATAGGTTGCAAGGTGAAAAGTAAAAGTGGCAGGCAGACAAATCGAGGGCAAAAATCAAAAAGGGCCACTTTTCAACATAATTGTATAAGGGATAAGAGTGTTGTAAAACAAGTCTGAAGGCTTTGTGTCTCAATGCAAGGAGCATTCGTAATAAGGTGGATGAGTTGAATGTGCAGATAGTAATTAACGACTATGATATGGTTGGGATCACGGAGACATGGCTCCAGGGTGACCAAGGCTGGGAGCTGAACATCCAGGGATATTCAATATACAGGAGGGATAGACAGAAAGGAAAATGAGTCGGGGTAGCGTTGGTGCTTATAGAGGAGATTAACGCAATAGAAAGGAAGGACATTAGATTGGAGGGTGTGGAATTGATATGGGTAGAGCTGCGATATACTAAGGGGCAGAAAACGCTAGAGTTGTGTACAGGTCACCTAACAGTAGTAGTGGAGTTGGGGATGGTATCAAACAGGAAATTAGAAATGCCTGCAACAAAGGTAATATAGTTATAATGGGTGACTTCAATCTACATATAGATTGGGTGAATTGGCTGGGGTGCTGAGGAAGAGGGTTTCTTGGAATGTATGCGGGATAGTTTTCTAAACCAACATGTAGAGGAACCAACGAGAGAGCAAGCTATTCTAGACTGGGTATTGAGTAATGAGGAAGGATAGTTAACAGTCTTGTTGAGCGTGGACCCTTTGGCAAGAGTGACCATAATATGGTTTAGTTCTTCATTAGGATGGAGAGTGGCATAGTTAATTCAGAAACAAAGGTTCTGAACTTAAAGAAAGGTGACTTTGAGGGTATGAGACGTGAATTGGCCAAGATGGACTGGCAATTGATTCTTAAAGGGGTGACGGTAGATAGGCAATGGAAGGCATTTAAAGACTGCATGGATGAACTGCACCAATTGTTCATCCCAGTATGACAAAAAAATAAATCAGGGAAGGTAGTACATCCGTGGATAACAAGAGAAATCAGGGATAGTATCAAAACCAAAGAGGAAGCATACAAATTAGCCAGAAAAAGCAGTCTACCAGAGGACTGGGAGAAATTCAGTCCAGCAGAGGAGGAAAAATGGCTTAATTAGGAAAGGGAAAATAGCTTATGGAAGAAAACTGGCAGGGAACATAAAAACTGACTGCAAACGTTTTTATAGATATGTGAGGAGAAAAAAATTAGTTAAAACAAATGTAGGTCAGAAACATGTGAATTGATCATGGGGAACAAGGACATGGCAGGCGGATTCAATAAATACATTGGTTCTGTCTTCACTAAGGTAGACATTAATAATCTGCCGGAAATAGCAGGGGACCGGGGGTCAAATGAGATTGAACTGAGTGAAATCCACGTTAGCCGGGAAGTTGTGTTAGGTAAATTGAATGGATTAAACGCCGATGAATCCCTAGGGCCAGATAGGCTGCATCCCAGAATAATTAAGGAAGTAGCCCCAGAAATATTGGATGTATTAGTAATAACTTTTCAAAACTCTTTAGATCCTGGAGTAGTTCCTGAGGATTGGAGGGTAGCTAATGTAACCCCACTTATTAAAAAGGGATGAAGAGAGAAAACGGGGAATTACAGACCAGTTAGTCTAACATCGGTAGTGGGGAACTGCTAGAGTCAGTTATTACAGATGGAATAGCAGCAGATTTGGAAAATGGTGAAATCATTGGACAAAGTCAGCATGGATTTATGAAAGGTAATCATGTCTGACGAATCTTATAGAATTTTTCAAAGATGTAACTAGTGGAGTGGGTGTGTTATATCTGGACTTTCAGAAGGCTTTCGACAAGGACCCACATAAGAGATTAGTATGCAAACATAAAGCACACGGTATTAGGTGTTCAGTATTGATGTGGTTAGAGAACTGGCAGGCAGACAGGAGGCAAAGAGTAGGAGTAAACGGGTAATTTTCACAATGGCAGAGAGTGACTGGTGGGGTACCGCAAGGCTCGGTGCTGGGACAGTAGCTATTTACAATATATATATTAATGATTTGGACGAGGGAATTAAATGCAACATCTCCATATTTGCGGATGACACGAAGCTGGGGGGCAGTGTTAGCTGTGAGGGGGATGCTAGGAGGCTACAAGGTGACCTGGATAGGTTGGGTGAGAGGGCAAATGCATGGCAGATGAAGTATAATGTGGAGAAATGTGAGGTTATCCACTTTGGTGGCAAAAAGAGGAAAGTAGACTATTATTTGAATGGTGACCGATTAGGAAAAGGGGAGATGCAACGAGACCTGTGTGTTATGGTACACCAGTCATTGAAAGTGGGCATGCAGGTGCAGCAAGCAGTGCGAATAGCATGTCAGCATTCATAGCAAAAGGATTTGAGTATAGGAGCAGGGATATTCTACTGCGGTTGTACAGGGCCTTGGTGAGACCACACCTGGAATATTGCGTACAGGTTTGGTCTCCTAATCAGAGGAAATACATTCTTGCCATAGAGGGTGTACAGAGAAGGGTCACGAGACGGATTCCTGGGATGTCAGGACTTTCATATGAAGAAATACTGGATAGACTCGGCATGTACTCGCTAGAGTTTAGAAGATTGAGAGGAGATCTTACAGAAACTTACAACATTCTTAAGGGGTTGGACAGGCTAGATGCAGGAAGACTGTTCCCGATGTTGGGGAATGCCAGAACAAGGGGTTACAGTTGATGGATAAGGGGGAAGTATTTTAGGACCGAGATGAGAAAAACATTTTTCTCACAGAGAGTGGTGAATCTGTGGAATTCTCTGTCACAGAAGGTAGATGAGGCCAGTTCATTGGCGATATTTAAGAGGGAGCTAGATGTGGCTCTTGTGGCTATGGGGATCAGAGGGGTATGGAGAGAAGGCCGGTACAGGATACTGAGTTGGATGATCAGCCGTGATCATATTGAATGACGGTGCAGGCTCGAAGTGCCGAATGGCCTACTCCTGCACCTATTTTCTATGTTTCTCCCCTTCTCCCTCTCCCTCGCTCTCTCTCTCCCCTCTCTAACTTCTCCCTTCAAGGATGTCCTTCCTCAAATTATCTACCTAAATGTCTGTTCCTCTATCTAGCGCTGGGTTTTGCGAGCCTCGAGTACATAGCATTACAGTACTTGCAGCTTTCTTATTTCAAACCCCCACCAAAAGCCCCTCAGCGGACGAACACTCCCATATCCCCTCTGAGTGCCGCCGTGACTGTTTCCTTGATTAGTAGAGCCATTCCTCCCCCAGTTCTTGCCTCCCACATCTGAAACATTAAAGCACGGGAACATCGAGTTGCCAGTAATGTCCATCTCCCTATTACATTGCCGGAATAGCCACAACATCCTGTTGTTAAAAATAGTAAATACTTCTCACTGGCGCACAGTTAAATGAATTAAACATAATGCTGAACATTATAACTCAGGCTTCAGATCTCACAAATCGGGAGTTGGTTAACTCTGCTGTGCCCTTCTCACAGCGGGGGATATTATTTCCAGCCAGTGAACACAAGATGAGGCTCTTTCCAATCTGCAGTTTATTTTCTGGTGAACGGCTTCAGGCAGGATGATATTGATGCCAACCACAGACCAGGCAGCAATGTCGGTCTTAGAGAAAATTACCAACTCATCCGTCTGCGCTCTACACACAGCGGTTCACACGGGCTGCCACATGCAGAAACGTAATACTTGTGCCTTTTTATCAAGTAATTCAAGAGAGCATGTTTCCCTTCCCCCGCTCAGTCTGTGTTAAGCAAACTGATCTCTCGCTGGCCCAGCACTTCAATTGCCCCATCCCATTCCCAATCTGACCTTTCTGTTCTGGGTCTCCACCATTGTCAGAGTGAGGCCCAGCGTAAATTGGAGGAACAGCAGCTCATATTTCGCTTGAGTAGTTTACACCCCAGGTCTCTCTCTCTATCCCTTCCCCCTTCCCAGTCGTCCCACTGTCTCCGCCTTCTTTCTTCGTTTGTCCTACCCCCTCCCCTGACATCAGTCTGAAGAAGGGTCTCGACCCGAAACGTCGCCGTTTCCTTTTCGCCATAGGTGCCGTCTCACCCACTGAGTTTCTTCACCATTTTGTATCTACCTTCTTTCTTATGTTTCCCTTCATGGTGTGTAAACCTGATACACGTAGTAACAACAATAAATAAGTCAATGATCATGAAAGGCATTGAAAAGGACCAATGTGTATTGCAGGCAATTATATTATGATGTTCGTTTAATCTATACCTTTGAGAAATTTTGAGACCAGTTAATGTTTGATTCCTTAAATTTTAAGGCTAGCGTTTACTGCTAACTAAATAACCAAAGAGTTGCCAGGCCGTTTAGAACCAGCGGGTACATGTCAGTTGTGTACCTGGCTGATGAGTTTCATGCGGAAGAACAATAATTTCCGACGGATGAATAATCACCCACTAAACGTATCCAATTTTCTCAGTGTTGATAATGTCACCCTCTCCATGCACCTCGATAAGATCACGCGTTACCATCCTGAGCTCCAAAGGATAAAGTCCATATTGCCCCGCTCTAGATGAGGCCCCGAACTTTGTTTTCGGACAACAAATGCGAGATGCTGGGAATGGGTGTGAACATCAAACGAATTACATTTGTTCAGTGTGGTCAGTGTGGTTAGTGAGGGGTCTGGATAATCAGTGACATTAACAGTGTGGTCAGTGATGGGTCTGGATGGGAGTCACTATTTTGGAACACTGGCTTCTTTCACTTTTCACTTTCACTCGGATATGCTTGAGTACAGCGAGTACGACCTCACACCAGCTGACGTTATCTCTGGTAGAAAGAGTGGCAGCACCTTGGGGAGTTCAGCCAGCTGAGTGACCCCATCACCGGGAGACATCGCGGCGGTTCAGGACCTTCCATTTGTCTGTGACAATTATAGTGTCAAGATGCATCAGGTGTGATGATCATGTATATTCTTGACTCCTGTGTTTCTCAGTGTGGTCAGTGATGGGTCTGGATAAGTAGCGGCATTATCAATATGTTCAGTGATACGCCTGGAAAGATGTGCCCTGATCTCATTTAATCTTGGTCCGTATGTTTTGAATTGTATACCTAACTGGATAAGCTGCAAGCTGCTCTAAGAATCCATCACAGAGGCACTCCACAAACTCCCTTTCTTGGGGTCCAGTACTAATCTGATTTTCCCAGTCTACCTGCACGTATAAATCTCCCATAACAACTGTAGCATTACTTTTACTACTTGCCAATTTTAACTCGATTCAATTTACTCCCTATATCCAGGCTACTATTTGGAGGGGGCTGTAGATAACTCCAATTACGGTCTTTTTACCCTTATAATTCCTCAGTTCTATCCATACTGACTCTACATCTCCTGATTCTATGTCACCCCTCGCAAGGGACTGAATTTAATTCCTCACCAACAGAGCTACCCCACCCCCTCTGTCCCCCTGTCTGTCGTTTCGATAGGACGAAGAAGCCTTGAATATTCAGTTCCCAGCCCAGGCCCTCATGCAGCCATGTCTCTGAAATTCCCAAAACATCATACTTGCCAATTTCTAACTGAGCCTCAAGCTCGTCCACTTTATTTCTTATACTTCGCACATTCATATACAACACTTTGACTTCCGTTTTCACCTCCCCTCTAACAGCGGTCACTATTGGCCACGACCGTAACTTATCCATTCTCAAACTCTCCTTGATTTACTTCGGGAGTCTTAAGTAACTTTCCATGTACTCGTTTTCCTTTTAACTCCATATTTATACTCCCAATTTGTCAACCCCCCCCCCCCCCCCACACTCTTTGTCAATCCCCCCCCCCCCCCACATACAGCACTAGCAAACCTGCCTGACAGAACGTTGGTCCCCCTCCAGTTAAGATGTAAAGGGCCTGTCCCACTATAGTTTACCCAAGAACTCTCCCGAGTTTAACAAAAAATCAAACTCGTGGTAAGTACGTAGCGGTTTCGTCGGAGCTCGGGACGTCTCTTAGAGGCTCGTAACGCTAACGGAAAACGCGGTAAGCTCGTGAAGATTTTTCAACATGTTAAAAAATGCCCACGACTGCCCCAAGTACCTACGAGCGGCTATTACCGTAATTATCTGTGTTCGAATCGGGAAACTCGGGAGAACTCTTGAATTACCTCGTACAGTGGGACAGGCCCTTAACCCGTCCCTATAATACAGGTCACCCTTACTCCAGAAGTGAACCCAGTGACCAGGGACAGAACAAGTCATTGCCTGATGATCTGCGGACATGGCCGTCCGAAGGGGGGTGCGCTGGGTGCGACCGCACACCCCTTTCCCCCCCAGAGTAAGATAAAATCCCCAGAAATTAAAAAAAATACTCGGAGCAAAATCAGCGTTTCCACTTTGTGGGAATTCGCCCGAAATTCTGGCTCCGGCCGCTGGGGGAGAAACAAATGCGCCTGCGCAGTTAGGGAAGCGACGCGAAATGGCGCCGTCTATCCGCGCGTGCGCAGTGGGCCCGGGCGGGATCACTACCATTTGAGCCATTGAACGCCTACTCCAGGTAAGTAGTGGAAGGGGGGGGCTGCAGGTGTGGTGTCTGCAGGTGTGGTGTCTGCAGGTGTGGGGACTGCAGGTGTGGGGGCGGCAGGTGTGGTGTCTGCAGGTGTGGTGTCTGCAGGTGTGGTGTCTGCAGGTGTGGTGTCTGCAGGTGTGGTGTCTGCAGGTGTGGTGTCTGCAGGTGTGGGGGCGGCAGGTGTGGTGTCTGCAGGTGTGGGGGCGGCAGGTGTGGTGTCTGCAGGTGTGGTGTCTGCAGGTGTGGTGTCTGCAGGTGTGGGGGCTGCAGGTGTGGGGGCGGCAGGTGTGGTGTCTGCAGGTGTGGTGTCTGCAGGTGTGGTGTCTGCAGGTGTGGTGTCTGCAAGTGTGGTGGCTGCAGGTGTGGTGTCTGCCCGCCCGCCCCGGTCCAACGTTTCCATCTGCGGCGTCGGAGCATCGCCATCGGCCAGGAGACCGTCCTCCCGTCGCCGGGTGGAGCGGCTGTGACCTCAACACCAAACGCCGCTGCGCCGCGGCACAAACCTTCTTCCGCCTCCGCCACACCCGCTCATCGCCGCCACCCTCCCCCCCCCACGCTCATCCCCGCTCAACCCCCCCCTTCCACCTCCCCTCATCCCCGCCACCCCCCCCCCGCTCATCCCCTCTCCAGTTCATCTCTCTCTCCCCACCTCTCTCTCCCCCCACCTCTCTCTCCCCCCACGTCTCTCTCCCCTACCTCTCTCCCCCACCTCTCTCTCCCCCACCTCTCTCTCCACCACCTCTCTCTCCCCCACCTCTCTCTCCACCACCTCTCCCCCCCCCTCTCTGTTCTCCCACATCTCTCTCTCCCCGCCTCTCTCCCCCATCTCTCTCCCCGCGCCTCTCTCCCCCCCACCTAACTCTCCCCCCACCTCTCTCCCCCCACTTCTCTCTCCCACCTCTCTCTCCTCCCACCTCTCTCCCCCACCTCTCTCCCCGCACCTCTGCCCCCCCACCTCTCTCTCCCCCTTCTCTCTCTGCCCTTACTCTCCCCTACCCCCCTCCCCTCTAGACACGTTTGCGAGTTGGTGGCTATGCGTCAGTAGATGGGGCGGTTATGGGGTCATAGGAGCAAATGAATATCCTTAATATATTTACAAGGAGGGTAGTTAGCTAGTGTGCGGGGGGGGGGGGGGGATAAGTTAGTGTGTGGGGTGGTTAATGTGCATGACGCCTCCTCCCCCCGCAACCGCACGTTGGGGGAACAGACCCAACGGGTCTGCACTTGGTCTAGTTCTCCTTAATACTACCACAACCAATGAAGACGCTGCTAAAGCTATTGCCAACCTCTCAGATGCTAAGAAGCTGTACCTCCTACAGAATCACTTTAAACTGGGTCCAACATACAACTATTGTGCCTTCTATAAGAATGGGTACTGGCGAAGATTTAACCCTGACTAGATACGAGCAGACCCCTGGCTTGTATATAGCGATCATGTGGATGGTGTATTTTGCCAACATTGTGCCTTGTTTGTGAACAACAGAAAATCATTTGTCGTCAAGTCAAGGTAAGTCAAGTCTAGTCAAGTCTATTTGGCACATACACATACAAGATGTGTAGTAAAATGAAAGTGGCAATGCCTGCAGATTGGGCAAAACAACGGAACAGGTGCTCCTGAATGTACATTGCCATTTAAACCTCTACCTCTACTAATGCAAAGGCATTCGTTGGCCTTGCCCTGTAAACCAACCCTGGTTCCGCAAATCCTGTCATGCCATCGTTCGTTTTGATAAGCTTAGTACGGGCCTGGCGGATCAGCTGGGGGCTTCCCTCATTCCATCATGTGCTGGGGGCTTCCCTCATTACAGCTCAAGAATGTACTTGCCTTTCAAACCCCCTCAAAAGTTTAGATTTATTTGCGACCAGGCAGATTGATGATTCAGCATGAAGTCCCTGCACCAGGTCCACCCCTTGCTGCAACAATCACCAATATCTTCAAGCACAAACACCACCGCTGCTCTATCTCCACATCACCTGAACAAAAACAGGTCATGGAGTTCCTCTGTAGAGGTAAAAACTGATGTAATATTGTAGGTAGATGGCATTGGATCCCCCCTTCTGATATGCACTGTGGTGTAAGTTTATTATTGTCACATGCACTGTGGTGTAGTGAAAAGTTTTGTTTTGCATGCTGTCCAATCAGATACATAAATATAATCAAGTACCATCGGCAGAGTAAAGGGGAAGAAACAGAGTGGCGAATAATGAATAACATTAATATATTTACAAGGGGGGTAGTTAGCTAGTCTGCGGGGGGGGGGGGGGTAAGTTAGTATGTGGGGTGGTTAGTGTGTATGACGCCTCCTTCCCCCGCAACCGCACGTTGGGGGAAGAGACGATACGAATGTATTGCAACGTGCACCACAAACTATTTCCCAGATTAGAACACAGTACAGCAGGTTAACAGGCCCTTGGGTTCACAATATCTGTGCCGAACATGATGCCAAGTCTAACTCCCCACTTTTGTTTGTCTGTTTGTGTCTAATAAAATGTAGAAACAAAGCTGATGCTGGTTTACAGTAAAGATAGATACAGAGTGCTGGAGTAACTCAGCGAGTCAGGCAGCTTCTCTGTAGAAATAGGATGGGTGGCTTTTTAGATCAAGACACTTGATTGAAACATAGAAACATAGACAATAGGTGCAGGAGTAGGCCATTCTGCCCTTCCAGCCAGCACCGCCATTCAATAAGATCATGACTGATCATCTAGAATCAGTACCCCGTCCCGGCTTTTTCCCCATGTCCCTTGACTCCCTTAGCCTAAACTAATCTTAGTTTAAACTAAATAGTGAGAGGGGTAGGCAGGGTTGACGTGGATAAACATTTCTCATTGAGAGTAGGGAAGATTCAAACAAGAGGACATGACTTGAAAATTAAGGGACAGAAGTTTAGGGGTAATACGAGGGGGACTTCTTTACTCAGAGAGTGGTAGCTGTGTGGACTGAGCTTCAAGTGGAAGTGTTGGAGGTAGGTTCGATCGTATCATTTAAAAATAAATGTTATAGGTATATGGATGGGAAAAGAATGGTGGGTTATGATCTGAGTGCAGGTAGATAGGACTAGGGAAAATATGTGTTCTGCACGGACATGAAAGGCCGAGATGGCCTGTTTCTGTGCTATAATTGTTATATGGTTATATAGTGGGATGGAGGGATTGACAAATAGGGAGTATAAAGATGGAATTGAAGGGGAAGTGGCTACTGAAAAAATTAATAAAGATTCTCGAATTAATGGGAAGGAAAGCTCGAGAAGGGACAACAGAGTAAGGTCAGGGCCAATTGTGAGCGGTGCGAGGGGGGAAAGTGAATACGGAGGTCAAATTGCTGTATATGAATGCGCGAAGTATAAGGAATAAAGTGGACGAGCTTGAGGCTCAGTTAGAAACTGGCAAGTATGATGTTGTGGGAACTACTGAGACATGGCTGCAAGAGGGCCAGGGCTGGGAATTGAATATCCAAGGGAATATCTCCTATCAAAAAGACAGACAGTTGGGCAGAGGGGGTGGGTTGCCCTGTTGGTGATGAATGAAATTCAGTCCCTTGCAAGGGGTGACATGAAACAGGAGATGTAGAGTCAGTATGGAATTGTGAGGGTAAAAAGACCCTAATGGGACTAATCTACAGGCCCCCAAACAGTAGCGTGGACACAGGGAGTAAGTTGAATCAGGAGTTAATATTGGCATGTGGTAAAATGCTGTGTTTAAGAAGGAACTGCAGATGCTGCAAAATCGAATGTAGACAAAAATGCTGGAGAAACTCAGCGGGTGCAGCAGCATTCATGGGGCGAAGGAAATAGGGAACGTTTCCGGCCGAAACCCTTCTTCAGACTGAGGAGAGG